>NW_028320676.1:155000-232500 GCF_062004578.1 Staurois parvus
TATAATATATATATATATATATATACAGTTGCAAGAAAAAGTATGTGAACCCCTTGGGGTTACGTGGAGTTTTGCATGAATTGGGCATAAAATGTGCTCTGAACATCATCTAAGTCACAACAGTAGAAGAACACAGTCTGCTGAACATAATACTACACAAACATTAGATGTTGCCATGGTTTAATTGCACATAACATGTAAATATTCACAGTGCAGGGAGGAAAAAGTATGTGAACCTTTGGACTTAATAACTGGTTGACCCTCCTTTGGCAGCAATAACCTCAACCAAACGTTTCCTGTAGTTGCAGATCAGACCTGCACAACGATCTGGAGTCATTTTGGACCACTCCTCTTCACAAAACTGTTTCAGTGTAGCAATATTCTTGGGATGTCTGGTGTGAATCGCTCTCTTAAGGTCATGCCACAGCATTTCAATGGGGTTGAGGTCAGGACTCTGACTGGGCCCCTCCAGAAGGCGTATTCTGTGCTGTTGCAGCCATTGTTTTGTTGAATGACTTGTATGCTTAGGGTCATTGTCCTGTTGCATCACCCATCCTCTGCGGAGCTTCAGTTGGCGGACAGATGGTCGTACGTTTTCCTGCAAAATGTCTCGATAAACTCTGGAATTCATTTTCCCATCAATGACAACAATCCGTCCAGGCCCTGAAGTGGCAAAGTAGCCCCAAACCATGATGCTCCCTCCGCCATGTTTCACAGTGGGGATGAGGTTTTGATGTTGGTGTGCTGGGCCTTTTTTTCTCCACACATAGTGTTGTGTGTTCTTCCCAAACAACTCAATCTTGGTTTCATCTGTCCACAGTATATTCTGCCAGTAGTGCTGTGGAACATCCAGGTGCTCTTTTGCAAACTTCAAACGTGCTGCAATATTCTTTTTTGACAGCAATGGCTTCCTCCGTGGTGTCCTCCCATGTACTCCATTCTTGTTTAATGTTCTCCTTATTGTAGATGTGTCAACAAAAATGTTAGCATGTGCCAGAGATTTCTGTAGGTCTTTAGCTGACACTCTGGGATTCTTCTTTACCTCATGCAGCATTCTGCGCTGTGCTCTTGCAGTCATTTTTACAGGACGATCTCGCCTAGGGAGAGTAGCAACAGTGCTAAACTTTCTCCATTTGTAGACAGTCTGTCTTACCGTGGACACATGAACATCAAGGCTCAAGGAGATACTTTTGTAACCCTTTCCAGCTTCATGTAAGTCAACAATTCTGGATCGTAGGTCTTCTAAAAGCTCCCTTCTGCGAGGCATGGTTCACATCAGACAGTGCTTCTTGAAAGCAGTAAACCCAAAACAGGTGTCTGTTTTTTAAGGGCAGGACAGCTGTCAGCAACACATCCAATATCATCACACTGATTGGAGTCAAGGTTGGCTCACTCCTGGCTCCAATTAGCTCTTGGAGAAGTCATTAAACTAGGGTCTCACATACTTTTTCCTCCCTGCACTGTGAATGTTTACATGTTATGTGCAATTAAACCATGGCAACATCTAATGTTTGTGTAGTATTATGTTCAGCAGACTGTGTTCTTCTACTGTTGTGACTTAGATGACGTTCAGAGCACATTTTATGCCCAATTCATGCAAAACTCCACGTAATCCCAAGGGGTTCACATACTTTTTCTTGCAACTGTATATATATATATATATATATATATATATATACTCTGCATGTTGAAATGCGTTACTATTACAAAATATATGAAAAATATTTTTAAAAATACATTAAAAAACGCATTTCAACATGCAGTATATATATATATATTTGTAAATGCACTCCAATAATGTAGATTTGTATTTTAAAGACATATAGTATAGTTAAAATGTATTTTTAAAAATATTTTACATATATATAAATATATATATATATACATATTATATAAAAAGCGCATTTCAGCATGCAGTATATATATAGTGCATGTTGAAATGCGTTTTTATTTAAAAATATATGAAAAATATTTTTACAATACATTTTCAAATATTTAAAAATACATTTCATCTGCATTTTTGGAATGCATTTGTAAAACTACATGTTAAAAAATAAATAAATAAAAAAAAAATATATATATATATATATAAGATATATTTGTAAATGCACTCCGAAAATGTAGATTTGTATTTTTAAAGACATACAGTATAGTTAAAATGTATTTTTAAAAATATTTTTCATATATTTTGTAATAAAAAACACATTTCATCATGCAGTATGTATATATACATATATTTGTAAATGCATTCCAAAAATGTAGATTTTTATTTTTAAAGATATACAGTATATTTGAAATGTATTTATAAAATATATTTTTTATATATTTTGTAATAAAAATGCATTTCAACATTATATATATATTTATTATTTATTTATTTTTTTTTAAATATTTTGAATGCGGCCAAAATTGTAGCATTTTAAATATATGTCAATATATTTGGGAAGAATATTTTTTTATAATATATTTCAAATATGTTTTTCTTCCATGTGGGTTTGTGCATCCTAAAGTAGATGTAAAGCTGAATGTCATTTAGTTTGCTGAGACGCTAAGAGGTGTATTGATGAAGAATTTGCAGAGCCATTCACCCGGGGAAAGCGTGTGCGCGTTCATCCCGTGCAACTGGGGCAAACAAAAAAGTATTTTCTGTGGTGGTTGAATGTTTTCCATCGATTTTGGATGGAAGATGCTTCGTTTGACTACTAGGTGGCGCTAGTTTCATGCGTATTTTATATTATATGTAGCGCCATCTACTGGCCAGTTGCGGTATTTTTCCATTTTAAAAGGAAAACATTCAACCTGCACAGGAGAAGCCTGATAACATTCGTTTTTTTCCGGCGCCATTCACACAGAACGAATGTACAGTATATGCACTTTCACCGGGTGAATTTCTATGCGTTAAACAGCCCCAATATGTCTACAGAATTCTAAAGATCCATCATGTATATGCTGATTGCTGATTGGGTAACGCATATAAATGGCGGCAGGAAATGCTAGTCGCCATGCATGCGCATTAAGAGTGGCATGAGGACGTGTGCTGTGAGCGCGCTCCCTACACACTGACAGCCCTTAATCACCGCCAATGGGAGCCAGTGGGTTGGGCTCCCAATCATGTGACTTCAGTGAGAACCAATCACAGCGGTCACACGTTACAGAAACCCACCAAAAGGGCCACCAGGAGGCGGCATACATGGCTTCTGTATCATGTGGCTGCTGTGATTGGCTCTCACAGCATGCAAGTAATACATATATTTAGCCTCTGGAGGGCCCCGTACCTGGTCACCGTCCGGAGCGGGAATGATAGACATGCAGCCGAACAGCTGGGCCAGCATCCGCAGACTGTTCCACGTGGACTCAATCTCCCTGAAGATACAAAGATCACAATGTAACCAAAAGATCAACAACACGCAGAGTCCAATCAGAGGTCAGGACACCCTGCTCAGATCCCTACAGAGAATGGTGCAAACATGAATGGGAATTGTTCCATTGTTCTTCATACATTGTTCTGTATACATTGTTGCATTTCTCTGTATACATTGTTGCATTTCTCTGTATACATTGATGCATTGTTCTGTATACATTGTTGCATTTCTCTGTATACATTGTTGCAGTGTTCTGTATACCAGGGACAGACTGACAACTCATGGGGCCCCTGGGAAATAGGAGATCATGGGGCCCGTGTCCTTGCCAACACTCAAAAAAGCCTATGAAAAAGGTACCAGGGGCATCTCATGGTCGTTTCCAAATGGTCAGTCCGCCCCTGCTGTATACATTGTTACATAGTTCTGGATCACAGATCACCACCTACCTGTCCAGTCTCAGACATTCGTTGTCCAGCTCTGCGCTCAGCGGGGACCCGTCCTGGAGAGAGGCATTATGGGTAATGTTTGCCAATCCCTTCGGTTTGGAAAGTCTTTTAGGATGCGGCGCGATGACGTCACTCCAACATGAACATCTCTGGGAATCGTCATCTACAACAGAGGAAACATCCACCACAATATACCGTACTGAGCATGTGCAGACAGGAGCCCCGAGCTGTGCCCTGTGCAGCGGGAACCATTGATCACCTGTCCATCTCAGCGCTGCGGATCTCCTGCCGCCTCTTCGCTGCCACTTCCTGTCTCCATGTCCTCCAGTGGTGGCGGCCTGGCTTTCCTCCTGATGGTGACACCATTGGCCATGTCTGTGTCATGTGTGATGAACACTGGAAGGCCATGTGACAGGTGACAACGCAGGAGGACAGTTGGGTGATAGATTCATTGAAGATGCAGATTTACAGGCGGTGACACCTCTCTGAGGGTGTGTATGGATTTCATGGCTTGACTGTATTTGGTGATTGCCGTGTGATGTCATCGTTGTGTAATATCGTTGTGTGATGTCATCATTGTGTGATGTCATTGTGTGATGTCATCGTTGTGTGATGTCATTGTGTGATGTCATCGTTGTGTGATGTCGTTGTGTGATGTCATCATTGTGTGATGTCGTTTTGTGATGTCATCATTGTGTGATGTCGTTGTGTGATGTCATTGTGTGATGTCATTGTGTGATGTCATCATTGTGTGATGTCATTGTGTGATGTCATCGTTGTGTGATGTCATTGTGTGATGTCATCGTTGTGTGATGTCATCATTGTGTGATGTCAATGTGTGATGTCATCGTTGTGTGATGTCGTTGTGTGATGTCATCATTGTGTGATGTCGTTGTGTGATGTCATTGTGTGATGTCATTGTGTGATGTCATTGTGTGATGTCATCATTGTGTGATGTCTTTGTGTGATGTCATCGTTGTGTGAAGTGAGCATTGTGTGATGTGAGCATTGTGTGATGTCATCGTTGTGTGATGTGGTTGTGTGATGTCATCATTGTGACTCACCAGATTGTAAATCTCTGGCCGGCTTCTCCTTACCGACAGGGAAATGTAAGGGGGTGACGAGTCCATTCCCCCGCCGTCTGTAGGCAGATATGAGGTTGGTGAGTCCAAAGAACCTTCTGACATCGACTCCGTGTACAGACTGAGGAACAACATACAGGGACAGTCATACAATAGATATATACGTGTGTAAGCAGTCTGACAGAACATGGGAGCGTTCTCTGACAGTCTCCTGTAACATGGGAGTGGTCTCTCTCTGACAGTCTCCTGTAACGTGGGAGCGTTCTCTGACAGTCTCCTGTGACGTGGGAGCGGTCTCTGACAGTCTCCTGTAACGTGGGAGCGGTCTCTGACAGTCTCCTGTAACATGGGAGTGGTCTCTGACAGTCTCCTGTAACGTGGGAGCGGTCTCTGACAGTCTCCTGTAACGTGGGAGCGGTCTCCGACACTCTCCTGTAACGTGGGAGTGGTCTCTCTCTGACAGTCTCCTGTAACATGGGAGCGTTCTCTGACAGTGTCCTGTAACGTGGGAGTGTTCTCTGACAGTCTCCTGTAACGTGGGAGTGGTCTCTCTCTGACAGTCTCCTGTAACGTGGGAGTGGTCTCTCTCTGACAGTCTCCTGTAACATGGGAGCGTTCTCTGACAGTGTCCTGTAACGTGGGAGCGATCTCTGACAGTCTCCTGTAACGTGGGTGCGGTCTCTGACAGTCTCTTGTAACATGGGAGCGGTCTCTGACACTCTCCTGTAACGTGGGAGCGGTCTCTGACAGTCTGTAACATGGGAGCGTTCTCTGACAGTCTGCAACATGGGAGCGTTCTCTGACAGTCTCCTGTAACGTGGGAGCGTTCTCTGACAGTCTGTAACATGGGAGCGTTCTCTGACAGTCTCCTGTAACATGGGAGCGTTCTCTGACAGTCTCCTGTAACGTGGGAGCGTTCTCTGACAGTTTCCTGTAACGTGGGAGCGTTCTCTGACAGTCTCCTGTAACGTGGGAGCGGTCTCTGACAGTCTCCTGTAGAGTGGGAGCGTTCTTTGACAGTCTGTAACATGGGAGCGTTCTCTGACAGTCTCCTGTAGAGTGGGAGCGTTCTCTGACAGTCTCCTGTAACGTGGGAGCATTCTCTGACAGTCTCCTGTAACGTGGGAGCGTTCTCTGACAGTCTCCTGTAACGTGGGAGCGTTCTTTGACAGTCTGTAACATGGGAGCGTTCTCTGACAGTCTCCTGTAACGTGGGAGCGATCTCTGACAGTATCCTGTAACGTGGGAGCGTTCTCTGACAGTCTCCTGTAATGTGGGAGTGGTCTCTGACAGTCTCCTGTAATGTGGGAGCGATCTCTGACAGTCTCCTGTAATGTGGGAGTGGTCTCTCTCTGACAGTCTCCTGTAACGTGGGAGCGATCTCTGACAGTCTCCTGTAACGTGGGAGCGGTCTCTGACAGTCTCCTGTAACGTGGGAGCTATCTCTGACAGTCTCCTGTAACGTGGGAGCGATCTCTGACAGTCTCCTGTAACGTGGGAGCGATCTCTGACAGTCTCCTGTAACGTGGGAGCGATCTCTGACAGTCTCCTGTAACGTGGGAGCGATCTCTGACAGTCTCCTGTAACGTGGGAGCGATTTCTGACAGTCTCCTGTACTGTGGGAGCGATCTCTGACAGTCTCCTGTAACGTGGGAGCGATCTCTGACAGTCTCCTGTAACATGGGAGCGTTCTCTGACAGTCTCCTGTAATGTGGGAGCGGTCTCTCTCTGACAGTCTCCTGTAATGTGGGAGCGGTCTCTCTCTGACAGTCTCCTGTAATGTGGGAGTGGTCTCTCTCTGACAGTCTCCTGTAATGTGGGAGCGGTCTCTCTCTGACAGTCTCCTGTAACGTGGGAGCGATCTCTGACAGTCTCCTGTAATGTGGGAGCGGTCTCTCTCTGACAGTCTCCTGTAATGTGGGAGTGGTCTCTCTCTGACAGTCTCCTGTAATGTGGGAGCGGTCTCTCTCTGACAGTCTCCTGTAATGTGGGAGTGGTCTCTCTCTGACAGTCTCCTGTAATGTGGGAGCGGTCTCTCTCTGACAGTCTCCTGTAACGTGGGAGCGTTCTCTGACAGTCTCCTGTAACGTGGGAGCGATCTCTGACAGTCTCCTGTAACATGGGAGCGTTCTCTGACAGTCTCCTGTAATGTGGGAGCGGTCTCTCTCTGACAGTCTCCTGTAATGTGGGAGCGGTCTCTCTCTGACAGTCTCCTGTAATGTGGGAGCGGTCTCTCTCTGACAGTCTCCTGTAATGTGGGAGCGGTCTCTCTCTGACAGTCTCCTGTAATGTGGGAGCGATCTCTGACAGTCTCCTGTAATGTGGGAGCGGTCTCTCTCTGACAGTCTCCTGTAATGTGGGAGCGGTCTCTCTCTGACAGTCTCCTGTAATGTGGGAGCGGTCTCTCTCTGACAGTCTCCTGTAACGTGGGAGCGATCTCTGACAGTCTCCTGTAATGTGGGAGCGGTCTCTCTCTGACAGTCTCCTGTAATGTGGGAGTGGTCTCTCTCTGACAGTCTCCTGTAATGTGGGAGCGGTCTCTCTCTGACAGTCTCCTGTAATGTGGGAGTGGTCTCTCTCTGACAGTCTCCTGTAATGTGGGAGCGGTCTCTGACAGTCTCCTGTAATGTGGGAGCGGTCTCTCTCTGACAGTCTCCTGTAATGTGGGAGTGGTCTCTCTCTGACAGTCTCCTGTAATGTGGGAGCGGTCTCTCTCTGACAGTCTCCTGTAATGTGGGAGTGGTCTCTCTCTGACAGTCTCCTGTAATGTGGGAGCGGTCTCTCTCTGACAGTCTCCTGTAACGTGGGAGCGTTCTCTGACAGTCTCCTGTAACATGGGAGCGTTCTCTGACAGTGTCCTGTAACGTGGGAGCGATCTCTGACAGTCTCCTGTAACGTGGGAGCGATCTCTGACAGTCTCCTGTAACGTGGGAGCGATCTCTGACAGTCTCCTGTAACATGGGTGCGGTCTCTGACAGTCTCTTGTAACATGGGAGCGGTCTCTGACAGTCTGTAACATGGGAGCGTTCTCTGACAGTCTGCAACATGGGAGCGTTCTCTGACAGTCTCCTGTAACGTGGGAGCGTTCTCTGACAGTCTGTAACGTGGGAGCGATCTCTGACAGTCTCCTGTAACATGGGAGCGTTCTCTGACAGTCTCCTGTAACGTGGGAGCGTTCTCTGACAGTTTCCTGTAACGTGGGAGCGTTCTCTGACAGTCTCCTGTAACGTGGGAGCGGTCTCTGACAGTCTCCTGTAGAGTGGGAGCGTTCTCTGACAGTCTCCTGTAACGTGGGAGCGGTCTCTGACAGTCTCCTGTAGAGTGGGAGCGTTCTCTGACAGTCTCCTGTAACGTGGGAGCGTTCTCTGACAGTCTGTAACATGGGAGCGTTCTCTGACAGTCTCCTGTAGAGTGGGAGCGATCTCTGACAGTATCCTGTAACGTGGGAGCGTTCTCTGACAGTCTCCTGTAATGTGGGAGCGATCTCTGACAGTCTCCTGTAATGTGGGAGCGATCTCTGACAGTCTCCTGTAACGTGGAAGCGGTCTCTCTCTGACAGTCTCCTGTAATGTGGGAGCGGTCTCTGACAGTCTCCTGTAACGTGGGAGCGTTCTCTGACAGTCTCCTGTAACGTGGGAGCGTTCTCTGACAGTCTGTAACGTGGGAGCGTTCTTTGACAGTCTCCTGTAACGTGGGAGCGTTCTCTGACAGTCTCCTGTAACGTGGGAGCGTTCTCTGACAGTCTCCTGTAACGTGGGAGCGTTCTCTGACAGTCTCCTGTAGAGTGGGAGCGATCTCTGACAGTATCCTGTAACGTGGGAGCGTTCTCTGACAGTCTCCTGTAATGTGGGAGCGGTCTCTGACAGTCTCCTGTAATGTGGGAGCGATCTCTGACAGTCTCCTGTAATGTGGGAGTGGTCTCTCTCTGACAGTCTCCTGTAACGTGGGAGCGATCTCTGACAGTCTCCTGTAACGTGGGAGCGGTCTCTGACAGTCTCCTGTAACGTGGGAGCTATCTCTGACAGTCTCCTGTAACGTGGGAGCGATCTCTGACAGTCTCCTGTAACGTGGGAGCGATCTCTGACAGTCTCCTGTAACGTGGGAGCGATCTCTGACAGTCTCCTGTAACGTGGGAGCGATCTCTGACAGTCTCCTGTAACGTGGGAGCGATCTCTGACAGTCTCCTGTACTGTGGGAGCGATCTCTGACAGTCTCCTGTAACGTGGGAGCGATCTCTGACAGTCTCCTGTAACGTGGGAGCGATCTCTGACAGTCTCCTGTAACGTGGGAGCGATCTCTGACAGTCTCCTGTAACGTGGGAGCGTTCTCTGACAGTCTCCTGTAATGTGGGAGCGGTCTCTCTCTGACAGTCTCCTGTAATGTGGGAGCGGTCTCTCTCTGACAGTCTCCTGTAATGTGGGAGCGGTCTCTCTCTGACAGTCTCCTGTAATGTGGGAGCGGTCTCTCTCTGACAGTCTCCTGTAATGTGGGAGCGGTCTCTCTCTGACAGTCTCCTGTAACGTGGGAGCGATCTCTGACAGTCTCCTGTAATGTGGGAGCGGTCTCTCTCTGACAGTCTCCTGTAATGTGGGAGTGGTCTCTCTCTGACAGTCTCCTGTAATGTGGGAGCGGTCTCTCTCTGACAGTCTCCTGTAATGTGGGAGTGGTCTCTCTCTGACAGTCTCCTGTAATGTGGGAGCGGTCTCTCTCTGACAGTCTCCTGTAACGTGGGAGCGATCTCTGACAGTCTCCTGTAATGTGGGAGTGGTCTCTCTCTGACAGTCTCCTGTAATGTGGGAGCGGTCTCTCTCTGACAGTCTCCTGTAATGTGGGAGTGGTCTCTCTCTGACAGTCTCCTGTAATGTGGGAGCGGTCTCTGACAGTCTCCTGTAATGTGGGAGTGGTCTCTCTCTGACAGTCTCCTGTAATGTGGGAGTGGTCTCTCTCTGACAGTCTCCTGTAATGTGGGAGCGGTCTCTCTCTGACAGTCTCCTGTAACGTGGGAGCGATCTCTGACAGTCTCCTGTAACGTGGGAGCGATCTCTGACAGTCTCCTGTAACGTGGGAGCGATCTCTGACAGTCTCCTGTAATGTGGGAGCGTTCTCTGACAGTCTCCTGTAACGTGGGAGCGGTCTCTCTCTGACAGTCTCCTGTAACGTGGGTGGTGTTAGGTATACACTGATATATATGTGCCCCCCCAGCACAGGAGATGTATATATATATATACTGTGAGTGTTGTGTCTGTGTGGGACGCGGACAGTGCTGGCCCCTCCCACAGATGGCGGTACAGAGGAGCGCGGTGGCACCGGAGGGTGGCGGTGAGCGGAGCTCTAACACTTCGACATGCAGCTGTGAAAGGAAACCAAACAACAAGAGAAAGACAGACATGATGGAGGATGGGGGCCCGGTGGGTGGGGGAGGGGATGGGGACCCGGCGGGTGGGATGGGGGCCGTGGGTGGGGGGGATGGGATAATGGAGGGGATGGGGGCCCAATGTGGGGGGGGATGGAATGGGGGCCCGGTGGATGGGATGGGGGCTGGTGGGTGGAGGATGGAATGGGGGCCCGGTGTGGGGGGGATGGGATGGGGACCAGTGAATCGGTTGGGGGCTGGTGGGTGGAGGATGGGATGGAGCCCCAGTGTGTGCAGGATGGGGGCTGGTGGGTGGAGGAGGGGATAGGGGCTCGTTGGGTGGGGGAAGGGGATAGGGGCCCAGTCGGTGGGGGATGGGGGCCCGGTGTGGGGGGATGGGGGCTCGGTGGATGGGGGCCCGTGGGTTGGGGGGGTGGAATGGGGGCCCAGTGGGAGGGAAGGGGGCTCGGTGTGGAGGGAGGGGATGGGGGCCTGGTGTGTGTGGGGGGGAGAGGATGGGGCCCGGTGGGTGTGTGGGGGAGGGTATGGGGGCCCGGTGGGTGTGGGGGGGGGACTAATGGAGGACATTTCTCCTTCTGCTGAGTGACAGGAGCAGACAGACATCCCACCTGGACGGAGAGCAGCCCGCTGTGGTCCGGTAGGAGGCGGTACGTGTGCACCTGCTGCTGATACCTGCCAGGAGAAAACAAACCTCACATTACAATCGGGGGAGGGGGGGTCTGTACATTGTACACCAAGTCCACAGCCGCCCTATATATTCTGTATTCACAGCTTCCCCCCACCCGGGGAATGACATCATGAGACCACATGATCCATGAATGACACCATGAGACCACATGATCCATGAATGACACCATGAGACCACATTACCAATGAATGACACCATGAGACCACATGATCCATGAATGACACCATGAGACCACATGATCCATGAATGACACCATGAGACCACATTACCAATGAATGACACCATGAGACCACATGATCCATGAATGACACCATGAGACCACATGATCCATGAATGACACCATGAGACCACATTACCAATGAATGACACCATGAGACCACATGATCCATGAATGACACCGTGAGACCACATGATCCATGAATGACATCATGAGACCACATGATCCATGAATGACACCGTGAGACCACATGATCCATGAATGACATCATGAGACCACATGATCCATGAATGACACCGTGAGACCACATGATCCATGAATGACATCATGAGACCACATGATCCATGAATGACACCGTGAGACCACATGATCCATGAATGACACCATGAGACCACATGATCCATGAATGACACCGTGAGACCACATGATCCATGAATGACACCGTGAGACCACATGATCCATGAATGACACCGTGAGACCACATGATCCATGAATGACATCATGAGACCACATGATCCATGAATGACACCGTGAGACCACATGATCCATGAATGACATCATGAGACCACATGATCCATGAATGACATCATGAGACCACATGATCCATGAATGACACCATGAGACCACATGATCCATGAATGACACCATGAGACCACATGATCCATGAATGACACCATGAGACCACATGACCAATGAATGACACCATGAGACCACATGATCCATGAATGACACCATGAGACCACATGATCCATGAATGACACCATGAGACCACATGATCCATGAATGACATCATGAGACCACATGATCCATGAATGACAACGTGAGACCACATGATCCATGAATGACATCATGAGACCACATGATCCATGAATGACACCGTGAGACCACATGATCCATGAATGACATCATGAGACCACATGATCCATGAATGACACCGTGAGACCACATGATCCATGAATGACATCATGAGACCACATGATCCATGAATGACATCATGAGACCACATGATCCATGAATGACACCATGAGACCACATGATCCATGAATGACACCATGAGACCACATGATCCATGAATGACACCATGAGACCACATGACCAATGAATGACACCATGAGACCACATGATCCATGAATGACATCATGAGACCACATGACCAATGAATGACACCATGAGACCACATGACCAATGAATGACACCATGAGACCACATGACCAATGAATGACACCATGAGACCACATGATCCATGAATGACATCATGAGACCACATGATCCATGAATGACACCATGAGACCACATGATCCATGAATGACACCATGAGACCACATGATTAGGAAGGTTTATAATGTCCTTAGCGGGGGCCGTCCTTAGATTCCCGATTGAACATTTACACATTATTCTGAGCCCTCCAATCAGTGAGCAGCGATTCGCAGACCATACAGATGAAGGTGAGGGACTGACCACCATGGAGCAGCCGGTACTCTGTGGTCAGGTATGATGAGGCCACCGACCTCAGATTTGTAGCCTCAGTGCTGCCATCTCAGGCCGGTTACTTGAAATGCACCTTTTATACGAAACAATTCTCTGACACCGACACACACGGCTGAGCAAAACCACGAGCTCTGACCTGCGCATGCGTTTCTGACGTGTAAGCAATGCATTCTTCCTTGATCCTGCCAGTGCAGCTTCCTGTGACACCGACGCTGCCCTGCTCCTGAAATCACAGCAGAGTTGTCACTCTCATGGGGGCTGTGCCTGCTTTCACTACAGTGGGAGGGGAAGATGTTGCAGGGGGTGTGGCTATAGTCAGCCTGTAGCTTGTTAACCATCACCCAGCCACACCTAGCCCCGCCCACTGCTTCCTAGAGTGACAGCTCTGCCTCCGCTGCTGAACCCCTCCCACTGTGAGCTGCAGTGCCTGGGAAGGGGAGCGCGTGAGACAAGCGGCATAGAGGAGCTGTTCTACCTCGCATTTGTGTCCATCCAGACCTAAGATTTACTCAGCTCTGCCACAAAAGCACTTTTGGTGGAGGGGTAACTTTTTTTTTTTTCTGCAACTTAAACAGGTCTTGTCCCCCCCTCCCCCGCAGAAACATGAAAAGCTCCTTTCTCTGTCCCTCTGCTCTCTCCTCCTGTCAGCGTGTTCCGGCCTGGCACAGGAGCTGACAACATTGGAAGCAGTTCAGATCACTCACATGAGGCAGATGGCGTAGGCTCCGGGCACAGACTCACTTTGGCGCACCAGGAACGCCCCGTCCCGTCCATCGCGGATCAGTAACTGCTCGGCGCTGGTCTGACTCAGCTCCGGATGGTACCAGCACTCGCACATGTTCCTCCTGAAGGGGAATGAGAACATTGTATATATACACACACGGCGCCATCTTTCTTTGGGCATCATCCAGATCATCCCAGGGGCGGACTGACCATTTGGAAACTCGGGCACTGCCCAAGCGCCCGGGGTCAGTAGGGGGCCCCATGAGATGCCCCTGGTACCTTTTTCATAGGCTTTTTTGAGTTTGGGCAAGGACACGGGGCCCCATGATCCCCTATTGCCCGGGGGCCCCATGAGTTGTCAGTCTGCCCCTGGATCACCCACATGTGATGCTGAACCTCCAAGAAGTGAACTCCAATGAAAGCAAGGGGCGGGGCCAGGGACAGTCAGGCTGGGGAGGAATGGGGTAGAGGATGCTGGATTTCCTCCAATCAGGAAATGAGGCGGAGCGCTATCTGACTGGCTGCAGCTTCTAATGCACATTGTGAGACGCTCCCAGTGTGTGGTGACATCACAGGAAGCCGCTTCAGTCCAGGGGAGGAGCCGGACACCTGTGCAAGACTGAAGGGGAGGAGGCAATACACCTGTGCAAGACTGGAGGGGAGGAGCCGGTACACCTGTGCAAGACTGAAGGGGAGGAGTTGGTATAACTATGCAAGACTGAAGGGGAGGAGCCGGGACACCTGTGAAAGAGTGGAGGGGAGGAGCCGGCACACCTGTGCAAGAGTGAAGGGGAGGAGCCAGTACACCTGTGCAGGACTGGAGGGGAGGAGCTGGTATACCTGTGCAAGACTGAAGGGGAGGAGCCGATACACCTGTGCAAGACTGAAGGGGAGGAGCCGGTACACCTGTGCAAGACTGAAGGGGAGGAGCCGGTACACTTGTGCTAGACTGAAGGGGAGGAGTTGGTACACCTGTGCATGACTTAAGGGGAGGAGCCAGTACACCTGTGCAAGGATGAAGGGGAGGAGCTGGTAAAACTGTGCAAGACTGAAGAGGAGGAGCCAGTACACTTGTGCAAGACTAAAGGGGAGGAGTCGGTACACTTGTGCAAGACTGAAGGGGAGGAGCCAGGACACCTGTGCAAGGCAAGAAGGGCAGGAGCCGATACACCTGTGCAAGACTGAAGGGGAGGAGCCGATACACCTGTGCAAGACTGAAGGGGAGGAGCCGGTACACCTGTGCAAGACTGGAGGGGAGGAGCTGGGACACCTGTACAAGACTGAAGGGGAGGAGCCAATACAACTGTGCAAGACTGAAGGGGAGGAGCCAATACAACTATGCCAGACTGGAGGGGAGGAGCCGGTACACCTGTGAAAGAGTGAAGGGGAGGAGCCGGTACACCTGTGCAAGACTGAAGGGGAGGAGTCGGTACAACTGTGCAAGACTGAAGGGGAGGAGTCGGTACACCTGTGCAAGACTGAAGAGGAGGAGTCGGTACACCTGTGCAAGACTGAAGGGGAGGAGCCGGTACACCTGTGCAAGACTGAAGGGGAGGAGCCAGTACACCTGTGCAAGGCTGAAGGGGAGGAGTCGGTACAACTGTGCAAGACTGAAGGGGAGGAGTCGGTACACCTGTGCAAGACTGAAGAGGAGGAGTCGGTACACCTGTGCAAGACTGAAGGGGAGGAGCCGGTACACCTGTGCAAGACTGAAGGGGAGGAGCCGGTACACCTGTGCAAGGCTGAAGGGGAGGAGTCGGTACACCTGTGCAAGACTGAAGGGGAGGAGCCAGAACACCTGTGCAAGACTGAAGGGGAGGAGCCAGTACACCTGTGCAAGACTGAAGGGGAGGAGCTGGTACACCTGTTCAAGACTGAAGGGGAGGAGCCAGTACACCTGTGCAGGTCAGAAGGGAAAACCAAGGGGAGAATTTTACTAATGGTAAATCTGCCAAAAATTTCCACGCAGTTGTCATGTGACAGTGGAACTCAGACGAGGGCTCATGGTAGCAATTACTTCATTACAACTCTTTCGGTGAATACAGCAGCCCAGAGCCGATCTTTCCTGGAAATGACGAATAAAGAGGTTTTGGAGGAAACCATCAGAGCTGAATTAGGTCACACCTCAGAGACGTTCTGTAAGATACAGAACTTGATTTGTTTGCATTTCTCACAGTATAGAGCAGCCAGCCTCACCTCCAGGGTTCCTCCAGAGGCTGCTAAGGGTTCCCTGAACAATGAAGGGTCTGGGGCCAACACCAGTCAGCAAAGCTGGCAGCATGGGACCAATAGAGCCTCTCCTCTCCTTTGTAATGGGGCCACTTTTCCCAATAACAACCAATGTAAGGAGCACCTTCGCTAACCCTCAACGTAGGGAGGTCCTTCTCAAAATGATCACCATTGTAAGTGGCCCTTCTCCACTAACCACTAATGAAGGAGGGGCTTCTCCACTATCCACCAATGAAGGAGGGCCTTCTCCACTAACCACTAATGAAGGAGGGCCTTCTCCACTAACCACTAATGAAGGAGGGGCTTCTCCACTATCCACCAATGAAGGAGGGGCTTCTCCACTATCCACCAATGAAGGAGGGCCTTCTCCACTAACCACTAATGAAGGAGGGCCTTCTCCACTAACCACTAATGAAGGAGGGCCTTCTCCACTGACCACCAATGAAGGAGGGCCTTCTCCACTAACCACTAATGAAGGAGGGCCTTCTCCACTAACCACTAATGAAGGAGGGCCTTCTCCACTAACCACTAATGAAGGAGGGCCTTCTCCACTGACCACCAATGAAAGAGGACTTTTCTCCACTGACCACCAATGAAGGAGGGCCTTCTCCACTGACCACCAATGAAAGAGGACTTTTCTCCACTGACCACCAATGAAAGAGGTCCTTCTCCACTGACCTCTAATGTAAGAGAGCCTAACTCCCAATAACAACCATTGTAAGGGACACCTTCACTAACCCTCAACGTAGGGAGGTCCTTCTCAAAATGACCACCATTGTAAGTGGCCCTTCTCCACTAACCACTAATGAAGGAGGGCCTTCTCCACTAACCACTAATGAAAGAGGTCCTTCTCCACTGACCACCAATGAAGGACGACCTTCTTCACTGACTCCAATGAAAGAGGTCCTTCTCCACTGACCACCAATGATGGAGGACCTTCTTCACTGACCACCAATGAAGGAGGACCTTCTTCACTGACCACCAATGAAAGAGATCCTTTTCCACTGACCACCAATGAAGGAGGGCCTTCTTCACTGACCACCAATGAAAGAGATCCTTCTCCACTGACCACCGATGAAGGAGGACCTTCTCCACTAACCACTAATAAAGGAAACCCTTTTCCATTGACCACCATAGTAATTATATAAAGATCTATATAGAGGAATCAGGACCTCCTTCCTCCTGCCGGTGACCCCTCTAGTGATAGGATCTATATAGAGGAATCAGGACCTCCTTCCTCCTGCCTGTGACCCCTCTAGTGATATAAAGCTCTATATAGAGGAATCGGGACCTCCTTCCTCCTGCCGGTGACCCCTCTAGTGATATAAAGATCTATATAGAGGAATCAGGACCTCCTTCCTCCTGCCGGTGACCCCTCTAGTGATATAAAGATCTATATAGAGGAATCGGGACCTCCTTCCTCCTGCCGGTGACCCCTCTAGTGATAGGATCTATATAGAGGAATCAGGACCTCCTTCCTCCTGCCGGTGACCCCTCTAGTGATATAAAGATCTATATAGAGGAATCAGGACCTCCTTCCTCCTGCCGGTGACCCCTCTAGTGATATAAAGATCTATATACAGGAATCAGGACCTCCTTCCTCCTGCCGGTGACCCCTCTAGTGATATAATGATCTATATAGAGGAATCAGGACCTCCTTCCTCCTGCCGGTGACCCCTCTAGTGATAGGATCTATATAGAGGAATCAGGACCTCCTTCCTCCTGCCGGTGACCCCTCTAGTGATAGGATCTATATAGAGGAATCAGGACCTCCTCTCTCCTGCCGGTGACCCCTCTAGTGATATAAAGATCTATATACAGGAATCAGGACCTCCTTCCTCCTGCCGGTGACCCCTCTAGTGATCTATATAGAGGAATCAGGACCTCCTCCTCCTGCCGGTGATCCCTCTAGTGATATAAAGATCTATATAGAGGAATCAGGACCTCCTTCCTCCTGCCGGTGACCCTTCTAGTGATTGGATCTATATAGAGGAATCAGGACCTCCTTCCTCCTGCCGGTGACCCCTCTAGTGATATAAAGATCTATATAGAGGAATCAGGACCTCCTTCCTCCTGCCGGTGACCCCTCTAGTGATAGGATCTATATAGAGGAATCAGGACCTCCTTCCTCCTGCCGGTGACCCCCCTAGTGATATGAAGATCTGTATAGAGGAATCAGGACCTCCTTCCTCCTGCCGGTGACCTCTCTAGTGATAGGATCTATATTGAGGAATCAGGACCTCCTTCCTCCTGCCGGTGACCTCTCTAGTGATAGGATCTATATAGAGGAATCAGGACCTCCTTCCTCCTGCCGGTGACCCCTCTAGTGATATAAAGATCTATATAGAGGAATCAGGACCTCCTTCCTCCTGCCGGTGACCCCTCTAGTGATAGGATCTATATAGAGGAATCAGGACCTCCTTCCTCCTGCCGGTGACCCCTCTAGTGATATAAAGATCTATATAGAGGAATCAGGACCTCCTTCCTCCTGCCGGTGACCCCTCTAGTGATAGGATCTATATAGAGGGATCGGGACCTCCTTCCTCCTGCCGGTGACCCCTCTAGTGATATAAAGATCTATATAGAGGAATCAGGACCTCCTTCCTCCTGCCGGTGACCCCTCTAGTGATAGATCTATATAGAGGAATCAGGACCTCCTTCCTCCTGCCGGTGACCCCTCTAGTGATAGGATCTGTATAGAGGAATCAGGACCTCCTTCCTCCCACCACTGCTAAATGTTGTCAAACATGCCACTTTCTGCTCTTGGAAAGCTATTTTCTGAAGTTCATCAACAAGCAAGTATGCAAATTTAGATACCACACACACACGCAAGAAACCAAATGAGCGCCATTCTACATCCTACCCAGGCGTGAAGCTGTGCTCACACGAGAGCGACCCACAGGAAAAGGTCACGTATGTGCCGTGTGTAGACGGCCACCCGTGTATAAATGGGTTGTGTAAAGCCCGGACATGTGCTCACCTTCTGTCGTTGGGCTTATGGTTGTCACGTAGATGTTCTCTCTCCGCTGCCTAAGCTGTAGAGCGCATCGTGTTCCGCAGGAGTGAGAAGGAAGGAAGACATTAAATACATCATAACCCACAAAACCCCAGACTGCCAAACCAACGTGAGACCTGAGAGGAGCGCAATCACACAAATCGCAGAGAGCCCGCCTGAGTCACACGGAGAAAACACTCCAGAATTCTGTACAAAATGACACATTTCAGACTTTCAGCAACAAAAGAACCCACATGGAAAAAAATATAGATTTTAAATATATTTTAAAAATTTTCTTCCCAAATGTATTGACATATATCTGAAATACTACAATTGTGTTCATATATTGAATATACTTCAAAATATATATATATACATGTATACACACACACTGTATATATATATATATTGAAATATAGTTTGAAATATATTGAAAATATATATATATACACACATACTGTATGTGTATTTTTATTACAGAATGTAATTTTCTTTTTAAATATTCTTCCCAAATATATTGACATATATTTGAAATACTACAATTTTGTCCGTATTCAATATATTTCAAAATATATTTTTATATATATATATATATATATATACATATATAGATATATACACTGTATGTCGAAATGCATTTTCATTACAAAATGTATGAATAAATTTTGAAATATACTGTCATGTTTTTAAAAATACATTCAATCTACATTTTTGGAATGCATTTACAAATATATGTAAAAATTACTATTTTTTTTTATATGTTAAAAAAAAATCTGAAGAATATATTTAAAAAAAATATATTTTTAACAATATTTTTCATATATTTTGTAGTATATAAAAAACGCATTTCAACATGAAGTGTATATATATATATACACACACACACATATATATATATATACACACACAAACATATATATACACACACACACACAAACATATATATATATACACACACACATATATATATATATATATATATATATATATGGGCAGCACAGTGGCTAAGTGGTTAGCACTTCTGCCTGGCAGTACTAGGGGCGTTGGTTCGAATCCCAGCCACAGTACCACCTACCTGGAGTTTGCATGTTCTTCCTGTATCTGCGTGGGTTTCCTCCAGGTACTCCAGTTTCCTCCCACACTCTAAAGACATGCTGGTAGGCTACTTGACTCCTGTCTACATTGTCCCTAGTATGTGTATGTATGAATGTGAGTTAGGGACCTTAGATTGTACGCCCCTTGAGGGTTAGGGACCTTAGATTGTACGCCCCTTGAGGGTTAGGGACCTTAGATTGTACGCCCCTTGAGGGTTAGGGACCTTAGATTGTACGCCCCTTGAGGGTTAGGGACCTTAGATTGTACACCCCTTGAGGGTTAGGGACCTTAGATTGTACGCCCCTTGAGGGTTAGGGACCTTAGATTGTACACCCCTTGAGGGTTAGGGACCTTAGATTGTACCCCCTTGAGGGTTAGGGACCTTAGATTGTACGCCCCTTGAGGGTTAGGGACCTTAGATTGTACCCCCTTGAGGGTTAGGGACCTTAGATTGTACGCCCCTTGAGGGTTAGGGACCTTAGATTGTACGCCCCTTGAGGGTTAGGGACCTTAGATTGTACGCCCCTTGAGGGTTAGGGACCTTAGATTGTACGCCCCTTGAGGGTTAGGGACCTTAGATTGTACGCCCCTTGAGGGTTAGGGACCTTAGATTGTACGCCCCTTGAGGGTTAGGGACCTTAGATTGTACGCCCCTTGAGGGTTAGGGACCTTAGATTGTACGCCCCTTGAGGGTTAGGGACCTTAGATTGTACGCCCCTTGAGGGTTAGGGACCTTAGATTGTACCCCCTTGAGGGTTAGGGACCTTAGATTGTACGCCCCTTGAGGGTTAGGGACCTTAGATTGTACGCCCCTTGGGGGTTAGGGACCTTAGATTGTACGCCCCTTGAGGGTTAGGGACCTTAGATTGTACGCCCCTTGAGGGTTAGGGACCTTAGATTGTACGCTCCTCGGGGGCGGGGACTGATGTGAATGTACAATATATGTGTAAAGTGCTGCGTAAATTGACAGCGCTATATAAGTACCTGAAATAAATAAATATATACACTGTATGTTGAAATGTGTTTTTTTATATATTACGAAATATATGAAAAACATTTTAAAAAATATATATTTTTGTTAAATATATTCTTCAGATTTTGTTAACATACAAAAAAGTCATTTTAACATATATTTTTACGTACATTTGTAAATTCATTCCAAAAAAATATAGATTTGTATTTTTAAAGACGTACAATATATTTGAAAATGTATTTTTAAAAATATTTTTCATCTATTTTGTAAAAAACATTTCAACATGCAGTATATATATATTTTTTAATATATTGATTATGGCCAAAACTGTAGCATTTCAAATATATGTCAGTAAATTATTATTATTATACAGTATTTATAAAGCGCCAAAGGGTTCGCTCAGCGCTGTACATTACAAAGGGGGACAGAACATGTGACAGAACAATACCGATACAATGCAAAACATGAGGGGATCGAGGGCCCTGATCCTTGGAGCTTACAATCTAGGAGGGAGGGGGTAGTGGTACAGGAGGCAGTGGCTGTGGGGGATGGAGTGGTGGGAGGAGTGGAGGAGGTCGGCTGTTAGGTGAGGGTGGGGTAGGCTTCCCTGAAGAGATGGGTTTTCAGGGTGCACCTGAAGGTGAGGAGGGTAGGTGACAGTCTGATGGATTGGGGTAGGGAGTTCCAGAGGATGGGGGAAGTCCTGGAGAAGTCCTGCAGTCGGGCGTGGGAGGAGGAGACCAGGGAGCTAGAGAGTAGGAGGTCCTGTGAGGAGCGGAGAGTACGGGTTGGGTGGTATTTGGGTATCAGGTCGGTGAGGTAGTTTGGGGCGGAGTTATGAATGGCTTTGTATGTCAGTGTTAGTAGTTTGAATTTAATGCGTTGGGCAATCGGGAGCCAATGGAGGGAATGACAGAGGGGGGTGGAGCCAGTGGAGAGATATATTTGGGAAGAATATTTTTTAAAATATATTTCAAATATATTTGTCTTTCATGTGGATTAACAGGCCCTTTGGGTCTCTTACTAGAATTTGAGGGGAACCCCCCGCTAAAATTTGAAAAGAAAAATGCGTAGGGTGCCCGTCCAAAATCCATACCTGTCCCTTAGGTCTGGAATGGATTTAAATGGGGAACCCCATACAAAAAGTAAAAAAAAAAAGATAGCATGGGGTCCCCCTCAAAATCCATACCAGACCCTTATCTGAGCATGCAGCACAGCAGGCCAGGAAAGGGGGGTGATGAGTGAGCGCCTCCCTACTCCTGAACCATACATATATAGCACGGGGTCCCCCTCAAAATCCAAAATCCAAGAAATGAGTGAAAGGGGAAAAAAAAAGCATGTTAACGTAGATGTAAACCCAACACTAAAATCTCAGAGGAGCTTTAACAAATCTTTATAAAAGTCATTTTCACTCTTTTTATATTCGCAGCTTCCATTGGAATAATTCCTGGTGATCCCGCCATGAAGGTCACTTGCTGTTATAGCGTGACAACGCTCTGTCCTTGTCTGGCAATTGTGCCTCTGCGCTTTCCCCCATCACAATGAAGACTACAAGCAGGGCCAGGACAAGGGGTGGGCAGGAGGGGTGGCTGCCCTGGGCGCCACAGTTTACTGTATGGATGGGGGAACCAGTGGATGACTGCTGGGGGTAGCACAGGGGCGGACTGGCCATTCAGGCACTTGGGCACTGCCCGAGGGCTCAAGGGCAATAGGGGGCCCCATGAAATGTCCCTGGTACCTTTCATAGGCTTTATTGGGTGTGGTTTGAGTGTGGGCGAGGACACAGGGGCCCCATGATCCCCTATTGCCCGGGGGCCCCATGAGTTGTCAGTCCGCCCCTGGGGTAGCATCTCCTAAGCTTGCACATACTGAAGAGGGTGGGGGAAGGGAGTGCAGTTTTGGTTCTCCCTGTCCATTGGCATAGACACGGTCCACTGTTGTACCCATCAGACAAGCCCACCCTAAGAAATGCCATGTAGCCAATGGTAGAGTACATGTAGATAGGTAGTAGCTTTCCCGACGGTGACAACAGCAGGTCACACCCAACTCATGGGGCCCCCGGGCAACAGGGGATCATGGGGCCCCCGTGTCCTCACCCACACTCAAACCACACCCAAAAAAGCCTATGAAAAGGTACCAGGGGCATCTCATGGGGCCTCCTGACCCCGGGCAGTGCCCGAGTTCCCAAATGGTCAGTCCGCCCCTGGTCACGCCTACGTAGTTAAAGCAATGTTTCTGTGCTCCAGTGAGGACGGGGTGTCCAGTATGGACCCTCCAGCCTCAGCGCTGCCCCCTACTGACTGCCACTGGAGGTGGCCGCCTCATTGGTGGGACGCCCCTGCATTTATGATGCACAGAGAAAACGAAATGCCATCCAGGTAGGGAGGGTTTTGAAGCTCTGTCAGGTCTTCACTGCCATCCAGGTTCCTGCTGAGAAGATTCGCCCTCACTGCCTGTCCCAGGGGTGGACGGTGTAGCTGGGCCATTCCTGATGGTGACAACAGTGGACCATGTCTGTGTAATGTGGTAAAACAGTCCCCATCGCAGGCCCATGTGACAAGGGGACAGCACAAATTTAATGTTGTCACCCGAAGACAGGAAGTGCCTGAAAGGGACCTCCATGGCAGGATCACCAGGCATTATTTGAATCAACCATAGATGAGATTTTAGCGGTTGGGTTGACGTCTACTTTCAATCGAGATTGGTGGGTATATTATACGGCATTTGGGTTGGCAGTCTGGTGTCTGTCAATGTTTTTGTTCTTTTACACAACACCCCCATCTGCTAATCTCCGGCAGGCTTCCTGTGATCTACTCTGACTTCTGATAGATGAATGATGAGACATTCACCTCTAGATCCAGAGGTTAAGTCCAGTTCTTCCCATCCCCATCCCGTAATCCCCTGAAGCCTTCTAACTAAGCTTCTTCAGAAATACGTCCATAAGTCAACGTTACCACTTGCTTCTGCCTCACCGGATTGGTCGGCTAATTGGATTCCGTGTTCCCCTCCCCACCTGCCAGGCTGAGGGTCAAAACTATATAAAGAGCTCCTAATTAGTATATGAAGATCACCAAATCACTTCAAGGGCACCAGCACTGTACAGAGCGGAGTTCAGGTAACCAACGTCTACTTCTCTGTTCTCGGATGAATGTTAATATTCCTGGTGGGGTTTGTAACACAGAACAGGATCTGGCATTGATGGAAGATTGGTCAAAGCAGAGGAACCTCCAATTCAGTAGATCTTTATATCACTAGAGGGGTCCCCGGCGGGAGGAAGGAGGTCTTGATTCCTCTATATAGATCTTTATATCACTAGAGGGGTCACCGGCAGGAGGAAGGAGGTCCTGATTCCTCTATATAGATCTTTATATCACTAGAGGGGTCACCGGCAGGAGGAAGGAGGTCCTGATTCCTCTATATAGATCTTTATATCACTAGAGGGGTCACCAGCAGGAGGAAGGAGGTCCTGAATCCTCTATATAGATCCTATCACTAGAGGGGTCACTGGCAGGAGGAAGGAGGTCCTGATTCCTCTATATAGATCTTTATATCACTAGAGGGGTCACTGGCAGGAGGAAGGAGGTCCTGATTCCTCTATATAGATCTTTATATCACTAGAGGGGTCACCGGCAGGAGGAAGGAGGTCCTGATTCCTCTATATAGATCACTGGAGAGGTCACCAGCAGGAGGAAGGAGGTCCTGATCCCTCTATATAGATCTTTATATCACTAGAGGGGTCACCGGCAGGAGGAATAAGGTCCTGATTCCTCTATATAGATCCTATCACTAGAGGGGTCACCGGCGGGAGGAAGGAGGTCCTGATTCCTCTATATAGATCACTGGAGAGGTCACCAGCAGGAGGAAGGAGGTCCTGATCCCTCTATATAGATCTTTATATCACTAGAGGGGTCACCGGCAGGAGGAATAAGGTCCTGATTCCTCTATATAGATCCTATCACTAGAGGGGTCACCGGCAGGATGAAGGAGGTCCTGATTCCTCTACATAGATCTTTATATCACTAAAGGGGTCACCGGCAGGAGGAAGGAGGTCCTGATTCCTCTATATAGATCACTGGAGGGGTCACCAGCAGGAGGAAGGAGGTCCTGATTCCTCTATATAGATCTTCACTACACTAGAGGGGTCACCGGCAGGAGGAAGGAGGTCCTGATTCCTCTATATAGATCCTATCACTAGAGGGGTCACCGGCAGGAGGAAGGAGGTCCCGATTCCTCTATATAGATCCTATCACTAGAGGGGTCACCAGCAGGAGGAAGGAGGTCCTGATTCCTCTAAATAGATCTTTATATCACTAGAGGGGTCACCGGCAGGAGGAAGGAGGTCCTGATTCCTCTATATAGATCCTATCACTAGAGGGGTCACCGGCGGGAGGAAGGAGGTCCTGATTCCTCTATATAGATCACTGGAGGGGTCACCAGCAGGAGGAAGGAGGTCCTGATTCCTATATATAGATCTTCACTACACTAGAGGGGTCACCGGCAGGAGGAAGGAGGTCCTGATTCCTCTATATAGATCTATCACTAGAGGGGTCACCGGCAGGAGGAAGGAGGTCCTGATTCCTCTATATAGATCTTTATATCACTAGAGGGATCACCGGCAGGAGGAAGGAGGTCCCGATTCCTCTATATAGATCCTATCACTAGAGGGGTCACCGGCAGGAGGAAGGATTTAGAATATTATGTCCCATTCTGGAGACCTCACTCTGAAGTTACTGATAAGAACCAGAGATGGGCAACAATGGGGATGTTACATAGTTATTCTGGCTGAAAAAAGACAAAAGTCCATCCAGTTCAACCATTAATGGTGGATGAGGACAAGAGCCTCTTCTCCACAACTGCAGCCAGTGGTTGTGGGGGTCTGTGGGTGAGGGGTGACTTATCGTGATCTGGAAGCCCCCTTTAACAAGGGGGCCCCCAGACCCCAGGTTCCCCTATGTGTATGGGGTACATAGAACATCTTCTCTGGTGACATTTCTTGGTGGAACATGATAGATAACATGAGATGATAGAAGGGCCTAGAGGTGTCCTTCTGGTAAGAATGACTCAAAATTCTCGTTATCGGAAGTTCTCAGTTCCGGGTTTTCAGCATAGACAAGGGTTCAAGGGTTGGGATTGGCGCAGAGGAGCCAATGGATGATTGGGCTGTTCTAGGCTAATATCTATCGAGGCTCAACCTCAGAGAAGTCCTTTTGGCCTACATCTCCCAAGAAGGAACTCCACTGGAGTCTACTCATAGCACCCAGAGAAGTGATCGTTGGGGGGGGGGCACCTCCCTCCCCTCATTATGGCCACCATATGGAGTTGATGATCATAGAAAATACTTTTTTTCATTGTGATCAGCTCCATCTAGTGGCCATCAAGCGGTATTTTCCTGTTTCATTCTATTCTGAGGAAATAAAAAACCTTTTGACCTGGAGAGGGAGTAGCCTGATGGCCACTTACCTCTCTTTGCATATGGCTTGCTGGCAGAGCCTTGGTAAGGGCACATTCATGGGCATGTGCGGGCGCCATCTTTGGGAGATGGATTGTACGGTGCGAGAAAATACGCCAAAGGAGCATGCGTAGGAGAAGAATGGAATGATGGACCCTTCTGGACAAAACATGCAACTTAGACCTGTATTCTGTTATAGGGATCTCCACGGTATGGCCTGGCCCACTGCAAGACTGTATCCTGCCCTTTGATGTAAGGGGGGACTCTGATGGGGGCCCTGATGTAGGGGGGGACTTTGATGGAGACTCTGGAGACTCTGATGTAGGGGGGGGAACTTTGATTGAGACCCTAATGTACGGGGTCTCGGGGGTACTCTGATGGGGACTCTGATGCAAAGGGGAACTTTGATGGGGACTCTGATGGAAGGGGGCTCTTATGGGGACACTGATGTAGGGGGGACTTTGATGGGGACCCTGATGTAGGGGGGGACTCTGATTTATGGAGGACTCTGATGTAAGGGGGGACTCTGATGTAAAGGAGGACTTTGATGGGGACACTGATGTACGGGGTCTCGGGGGTACTCTGATGGGGACTCTGATGTAAGGGGGCTCTTATGGGGACCCTGATGTAGGGGGGCTCTTATGGGGACACTGATGTAGAGGGGGACTCTGATGGGGATCCTGATGTAGGAGGGGACTTTGATGGAGACCCTGATGTACGGGGTCTCGGGGGTCTCTTATGGGGACTCTGAAGTAAGGGGGGACTTTGATGGGGATTCTGATGTAAGGGGGCTCTTATGGGGACACTGATGTAGAGGGGGACTCTGAATGGGACCCTGATGTAGGGGGGGACTCTGATTTATGGAGGACTCTGATGTAAGAGTGGACTTTGATGGGGACTCTGATGTAAGGAGGGACTATGATGGGGACACTGATGTAAGGGAGGACTCTGATTTAAGGAGGACTCTGATGTAAGGGGGACTTTGATGGGGACCCTGATGTAGGGGGGGACTCTGGTGGGCAAAGGTTTATTTGGTCCGGCCCGGCATCCTTGCTGGAAGGTGTTGGAGCTTACACAGGGTCGGTGACATCACCCCGTCTGTCATGTGACAGTGTTCTGGCCTGGTGATTGGCTGTTGGGCCCCAGTGCTGCACCATGAAGGGAGATGGGCAGATACACAGGAGGCTCAGAGCAGTTGCAGGGGGATGTCCCCAGTCCAGGCTCCGCCCACAGCCGCGGGATGTCTTTGCTCATCTTTTTTCTCCAAAGCTATTGTTGCTGTAAGAGATCTATTGTTTCTGGGAAGGATCTATTGTTACCGGCGTTCTATACTTGCTGGGAAGAGCTAATATTTCTGCAGGGTTCTGCTGTTGCTGGGCGATATATTGTTGCTGGGAGGGATCTATTGTTAATCAGGGTTCTATTGTTGCTGGGGGTCTTCTGTTGCTGGGGGATCTATAGTTGCTGGGAAGGATCTATTGTTGCTGGGGGGGGACTTTGTTGTTGCTGTAAGAGATCCATTGTTGCTGAGTGATCTATAGTTGCTGGGAATGTCTATTTTTTCTGCAGGGTTCTGCTGTTGCTGGGCAGTATATTGTTGCTGGGGGGTCTATAGCTGCTGGGAGGCATCTATTGTTGCTGGAGGGTGTTTTGCCATGGGGGGGTCTATTGTTAATCAGGGTTTTATTGTTGCAGGAGATCTACTGTTGCTGGGGGCTCTATAACTGCTGGGAAGGATCTATTGTTGTCGGGGGATCTTGTTGTTGCTGTAAGAGATCTATTGTTGCTGGGGGGACTTATTGTAGCTGTAAGAGATCTATTGTTGCTAGGTGATAGTTGCTGGGAAGGTCAATTATTTCTGCAGGGTTCTGCTGTTGCTGGGTGGTATAGTGTTGCTGGGAGGGATCTATTGTTAGTGGAGGGTATTTTGTCATGAGGGGTCTATTGTTATTCAGGGTTCTACTGTTACTTGGGGGTATATTGTTGCTGGGGGATATATAGCTGCTGGGAGGGATCTATTGTTGCGGGGGGGAACCTATTGTTGCTGTAAGAGATCTATTTTTGATGAGGGTTCTATAGATGCTGGAAAGGTCTATTATTTCTGTGGGGTTCTGCTATTGCTGGGGTTTATATTGTTGCTGGGTGATCTATAGTTGCTGGTTGGATCTATTGTTGCTGAGGATTATATTGTTGCTCAGTGGGATCTATTATTGCTGGGGGTTTCTATTGTTGTTGGGTGGAATCTATTGTTGCTGGGGTTTCTATTGTTGCTGGGTGAGGATCTATTGTTGCTGGGTGGAATCTATTGTTGCTGGTGGGATCTATTGTTGCTGGGTTTTTATTGTTGCTGGGTGGGATCTATTGTTGCTGGGCGGGGATATATTGTTGCTGAGTTTTTATTGTTGCTGGGTGGGATCTATTGTTGAGGAGTTTATATTGTTGCTGGGTGGGATCTATTGTTGCTGGGTGGGATCTATTGTTGCTGAGTTTTATTGTTACTGGGTGGGGATCTATTGTTGCTGGGTGGGATCTATTGTTGCTGGGTGGGATCTATTGTTGCTGGGTTTTTATTGTTGGTGAGTGGGATCTATTGTTGCTGGGTGGGATCTATTGTTGCTGGGTGGGATCTATTGTTGCTGGGTTTTTATTGTTGATGGGTGGGATCTATTGTTGCAGGTTGCAGGGGACCTATTTTTACTGCCTTTCATTAGAAAATTCCTAAAATGATCCTTGGTTCTGTATTCTCTAAAAGGGGCGGTACTTGGAGGGACATAGGGGGTGGAGACCATGGGTTGGAGGGGAGGAGTACCTGGAGTACCCGTACTGTACTCTGAAGAATGGGGGGGGGATGCTGCCAGAATAAACTAGCTTAGTGGGGGAGATCCCTGAATCCACATCACCTGTGCAGATATGTGGGGACAACAAAAACCTCTGCATTAGTACCCGGCTGTAGGGTTAGGGAAAGGGATAGGGTTAGGGTTAGGGTTAGGGTTAGGGGTTAGGGTTAGGGTTAGTGTTAGGGTTAGGTAGGGGTTAGGGTTAGGGATAGGGGTTAGGGTTGGGGTTAGTGTTAGGGTTAGGGTTAGGGTCAGGTTTATGGTTAGGGATAGGGTTAGGTTAGGGTTAGGGGTTAGGGTTAGGTTAGGGTTAGGGATAGGGTTAGGGTTAGGGTTAGGTTAGGGTTAGGGTTAGGGTTAGGTTAGGGTTAGGGTTAGGGTTAGGGTTAGGGTTAGGTTAGGGTTAGGGTTAGGGTTAGGTTAGGGTTAGGTTAGGGTTAGGGTTAGGGTTAGGGTTAGGGTTAGGTTAGGGTTAGGGTTAGGGTTAGGTTAGGGTTAGGGATAGGGTTAGGTTAGGGTTAGGGTTAGGGTTAGTATTCAGTCGCTTTGGGTTTTCCTGCTACTACAATGGAGACGTCTGTGGGGGGGAGGGGGGGTCGCTGAAATAAAAAGAATTCGGGTTGATCTTATCTGACCAAATGCAGGAAATGATTTCCGTTCAATGTGAGGCAACCGACATCTACACACATCGTATACAGAATAGGTCATCATGTCCCCGTCGTGTCGCCATCTAGCCAAAAAGTATGTGAACCCCCCCTTCCAAATTCAGGTGTCTCCTGGGAAGGGTCCTGTTATTACTCCATCATACAATATCATATAAATCCCACTTCCTGGCTGTGTTCACAAATGTCTGACACAGATCAGCCCCTGTCTGCAGCCTTTCATCTTGTGACATTCTACAAAGTTACAATGTACAGTCTGATCACTGGGGGAGGAGACTGAGGAAATGACTCCTCCCTCTTCTACAAAGTTACAATGTACAGTCTGATCACTGGGGGAGGAGACTGAGGAAATGACTCCTCCTCCTTCTACAAAGTTACAATGTACAGTCTGATCACTGGGGGAGGAGACTGAGGAAATGACTCCTCCTCCTTCTACAAAGTTTCAATGTACAGTCTGATCACTGGGGGAGGAGACTGAGGAAATGACTCCTCCTCCTTCTACAAAGTTTCAATGTACAGTCTGATCACTGGGGGAGGAGACTGAGGAAATGACTCCTCCTCCTTCTACAAAGTTACAATGTACAGTCTGATCACTGGGGGAGGAGACTGAGGAAATGACTCCTCCTCCTCCTACAAAGTTACAATGTACAGTCTGAACCCCGGGGGAGGAGACTGAGGAAATGACTTCTCCTCCTTCTACAAAGTTACAATGTATAGCCTGATCCCTGGGGGAGCGGAAACTGAGGACATCTAGTGGCAGAACAAGTACTACAGCTAAATCACTGGAATGATGTATTTCTTTGAGCTTCAGGATCCCCCGACCTACAAATGATCGGTTTTCTGTTTTCTCCCCCAGATTGGAGTCAGTATGGCGGACGGTTCCAAGTAAGATTTCCACATTACAATGATGGGAGATCCGGAATCCAAATCTGCGGATTTCTCTGTCCTGCTTCTCCCCGTCCCTGACATCCGAAGGACTGCATGTGTCCTGACAGCCCCGGGGATCACTCACACCAAGAACATGTCAGGGAATAGCGCCCTCCACTGGAAGGAACACCAATGTGCCGGGTGCAGGGCCGGGCTGAGGGGTAGGCAGACGAGGCGACCGCCATGGGTGCAAGAAAAGGGGGCAGGGCATGCTGATCAGGTGGGACACAGCTCATTGGGTGCACTTTGGCACAATTGTACCCGGCTGATGCCGGTGGAAGCTGGAAATCACAGTGTAGATACCACTACTACACAGCTACTACACCTCTACACTACTACTACACTGCTACTACATCTCTACTACACCTCTACACTACTACTACACCTCTACACTACTACTACACAGCTACTACACCTCTACACTACTACTACACCTCTGCACAGCTACTACACCTCTACACTACTACTACACCTCTGCACAGCTACTACACCTCTACACTACTACTACACCTCTACACTACTACTACACTGCTACTACACCTCTACACAGCTACTACACCTCTACACTACTACTACACTGCTACTACATCTCTACTACACCTCTACACTACTACTACACCTCTACACTACTACTACACCTCTACACTACTACTACACCTCTACACTACTACTACACTGCTACTACACCTCTACACTACTACTACACTGCTACTACATCTCTACTACACCTCTACACAGCTACTACACTGCTACTACATCTCTACACAGCTACTACTACACCTCTGCACCTCTACATTACTACTACACAGCTACTACACCTCTACACTACTACTACACTGCTACTACATCTCTACTACACCTCTACACAGCTACTACACCTCTACTACACCTCTACACAGCTACTACACCTCTACACTACTACTACACCTCTACTACACCTCTACACAGCTACTACACCTCTGCACTACTACTACACTGCTACTACATCTCTACACTACTACTACACCTCTGCACTACTATTACACTGCTACTACATCTCTACACTACTACTACACCTCTGCACTACTACTACACCTCTACACAGCTACTACACAGCTACTACACCTCTACACCACTACTACACAGCTACTACACCTCTACTACACCTCTACACTACTACTACACAGCTACTACACCTCTACTACACCTCTACACTACTACTACACAGCTACTACATCTCTACTACACCTCTACACCACTACTACACAGCTACTACACCTCTACACTACTACTACACTGCTACTACACTGCTACTACATCTCTACTACATCTCTACTACACCTCTACACTACTACTACACCACTACTACACAGCTACTACACCTCTACACTAATACTACACTGCTACTACATCTCTACTACACCTCTACACAGCTACTACACCTCTGCACTACTACACTACTACTACTACTACTACTACTACACCTCTGCACTACTACTACACTGCTACTACACCTCTACACTACTATTACACTGCTACTACACCTCTACACTACTACTACACCTCTACTACACTACTACTACACCTCTGCACTACTACTACACTGCTACTACATCTCTACTACACCTCTGCACTACTACTACACTGCTACTACATCTCTACTACACCTCTACACTACTACTACACTACTACTACACCTCTACACTACTAATACTACACTTCTACACTACTACACAGCTACTACACCTCTACACTACTACTACACAGCTACTACACCTCTACACTACTACTACACAGCTACTACACCTCTACACTACTACTACTACACTACTACTACACCTCTACACTACTACTACACAGCTACTACACTTCTACACTACTACTACACAGCTACTACACCTCTACACTACTACTACTACACTGCTACTACACCTCTGCACCACTACTACACTACTACTACACCTCTACACTACTACTACACTGCTACTACACCTCTACACTACTACTACACTGCTACTACACCTCTACACTACTACTACACTGCTACTACACCTCTGCACAGCTACTACACCTCTACACTACTACTACACTACTACTACACCTCTGCACTACTACTACACCTCTGCACCACTACTACTACTACTACACCTCTGCACCACTACTACTACTACTACACCTCTACACTACTACTACACAGCTACTACACCTCTACACTACTACTACTACACCTCTGCACTACTACTACACCTCTGCACCACTACTACTACTACTACACCTCTACACTACTACTACACTGCTACTACTCCTCTACACTACTACTACACAGCTACTACACCTCTACACTACTACTACTATACCTCTGCACCACTACTACACTGCTACTACACCTCTGCACTACTACTACACTGCTACTACACCTCTGCACTACTACTACACCTCTGCACCACTACTACACAGCTACTACACCTCTACACCACTAGTATATTGCTACTACAGTGCTCTCCTCTAGCTTCTGGGTCCTATACTGAGCCTCTGCTGTGCTGCATTATGAAGACAGGAGGTCAGCCGCTCAGCATGGACCCCATTCTGGTAACACTTGGATCAGGTGGAGAGTTCAACCTCATTGCCCCGCCTCTCCGCCTCTCCACCGCCCCGCCTCTCCGCCTCTCCACCTCTCCATCTCCCCACCGCCCCGCCTCTCCACCGCCCCGCCTCTCCACCTCTCCACCGCCCCGCCTCTCTACCTCCCCACCGCCCCGCCTCTCCGCCTCTCCACCGCCCCGCCTCTCCACCTCTCCACCGCCCCGGCTCTCTACCTCCCCACCGCCCCGCCTCTCTACCTCCCCACCGCCCCGCCTCTCCACCTCTCCACTGACCCGCCTCTCCACCTCCCCACCTCTCCACCGCCCCGCCTCTCTACCTCCCCACCGCCCCGCCTCTCCACCTCTCCACCGCCCCGCCTCTCCACCTCTCCACCGCCCCGCCTCTCTACCTCTCCACCGCCCCGCCTCTCTACCTCCCCACCGCCCCGCCTCTCCACCTCTCCACTGACCCGCCTCTCCACCTCCCCACCTCTCCACCGCCCCGCCTCTCTACCTCCCCACCGCCCCGCCTCTCCACCTCTCCACCGCCCCGCCTCTCCACCTCTCCACCGCCCCGCCTCTCTACCTCCCCACCGCCCCGCCTCTCCGCCTCTCCACCGCCCCGCCTCTCCGCCTCTCCACCTCCCCACCTCTCCACCGCCCCGCCTCTCTACCTCCCCACCGCCCCGCCTCTCTACTTCCCCACCGCCCCGCCTCTCCGCCTCTCCACCTCTCCACCGCCCCGCCTCTCTACCTCCCCACCGCCCCGCCTCTCCACCGCCCCGCCTCTCCACCTCCCCACCTCTCCACCTCTCCGCCTCTCCACCGCCCCGCCTCTCCACTTCTCCGCCTCTCCCCACTGCCCCGCCTCTCCACCTCCCCACCTCTCCAACGCCCCACCTCTCTACCTCCCTACTGCCCCGCCTCTCTACCTCCCCACCTCTCCGCCTCTCCACTGCCCCGCCTCTCCACCTCCCCACCTCTTCGCCTCTCCACCGCCCCGCCTCTCCACCAACATGACTTACAGTGCGACTTTTGAGTGCAACTCCAAAGCCACTTTCAGGGAATGCTGGGTAATCTTCCTGTCATGTCGGATCCAAATCACATCGATATAGATGGAGGAGGCGACTTCCAATAAAGTCTATGGGCACAAGTGGGATGGAAGTCGCCTCCAAGTGGCTCAGGAACCTTTACTAAAGCGACTTCAGAGACGACTCTCATTGACTAACATGGGATTTCACATCATGCGACTTGGGGGTCTCACATGTCATGAGATTTGAGGGTCCCACAAGTCGGATCCCAAGTGTGAACCGAGCCCGAGTGGGACCTATTTATTCATGGGTTGAGGTACATTGGCAGCCAACTGAAAACGCTTGAAAACGCACGTGTTAGAGTGCATGCATCGTGGTGTGAGTGATCCCGGACATGGGGATTGTCTAAAGACCTTGATTCACGATGGGCACCCCGTCTGCACCCCTGAGGACAGTACACACGGGTTACCCAGGTGGCCCTTACATTAGATCTACACCACTTCCTGTCTATATACGCTTCGTAGTCCCTGGATAGTAAACCGTTCCTTGTGTCACCAACATCCTCAACCTTCTAGCAGTAGGCACAGACTCATGAAACGTGAAGATCGTCCACACATACAAATTCCAGATTGGCTCACTCATCGTTTTATTGTTTATCGATTATTTTCTTTTAGAGTCTTCAAGAAGACCAGTCCTGATGGCAAGGTGAGAACCCGTCCTGGTCCCCTTTTTACATATGTAATTATCAGAACGAGTAAAAAAAAAATACAAAACCGAACTGCAGCCTGAAGCTCGGGTGTTAATATGTGTGAAGGTTCATCTCTGTGGTCCTACCTGCATGGCCAGATGTACGTGACCCATCTCCTAATGATGGAGTTCAGGTGTCTCCAGTGAAGGGTCCCGGTAATACTCCATCATACAAAGACATTGGAGACAGTTGTGCTCTTCCAGCCTTGTGGTAACAGTTTGGTGAAGACCCTTTTCTGTTCCCCCATGACTGTCCCCCGTGTACAAAGCCAGCTCCATAAAGACATGGATGACCAGTATGGTGTGGAGGAACTTGAGTGTCCTGTACAGAGCCCTGACCTCAATCCTACTTTTGGAAGACCTTTGGTATAAGGTCTTCTCATCCAAGATCAGTACCTGCCCTCAACTCTAAAGAACAGCTTTGGGATCAGGTCTTCTAATCCCAAAGGTGTTCACTAGGTTTGAGGTCATGGAGGAACTCGAGAGTCCTGCACAGTGCCCTGACCTCAACCCTACTTTTGGAAGACCTTAGGTATAAGGTTTTCTCATCCAAGATCAGTACCTGCCCTCAGTCCTACTGAACCCCTTTGGGATATGGTCTTCTAATCACAAGGGTGTTCAGTACATTTGAGGTTATGGAGGAACTCAAGTGTCCTGCACAGAGCCCTGACCTCAACCCTACTTTTGGAAGACCTTTGGAATAAGGTCTTCTCATCCAACATCAGGACCTGCCCTCAACCCTACTGAACAGTTTTTGGATCAGGTCTTCTTATCCTAAAGGTGTGCTCAGTAGGTTTGAGGTCATGGAGGAACTTAAGAGTCCTGCACAGAGCCCTGACCTCAACCATACTTTTGGAAGACCTTTTGTATAAGGTCTTCTCATCCAATATTAGTACCTGCCCTCAGTCCTACTGAACCCCTTTGGGATATGGTCTTCTAATCACAAGGGTGTTCAGTACGTTTGAGGTTATGGAGGAACTCAAGTGTCCTGCAAACAGCCCTGACCTCAACCCTACTTTTGGAAGACCTTTGGTATAAGGTCTTCTCATCCAACATCAGGACCTGCCCTCAACTCTAATGAACAGCTTTGGGATCAGCTCTTCTAATCCCAAAGGTGTTCAGTAAGTTTGAGGTCATGGAGGAACTCGAGAGTCCTGCACAGAGCCCTGACCTCAACCATACTTTTGGAAGACCTTTGGTATAAGGTTTTCTCATCCAAGATCAGTACCTGCCCTCAACTCTAATGAACAGTTTTGGGATCAGGTCTTCTAATCCCAAAGGTGTTCAGTAGGGTTGAGGTCATGGAGGAACTCGAGAGTCCCACACAGAGCCCTGACCTCAACCCTACTTTTGGAAGACCTTTGGTATAAGGTTTTCTCATCCAAGATTAGTACCTGCCCTCAGTCCTACTGAACCCCTTTGGGATATGGTCTTCTAATCACAAGGGTGTTCAGTACGTTTGAGGTTATGGAGGAACTCAAGTGTCCTGCACAGAGCCCTGACCTCAACCCTACTTTTGGAAGATCTTTGGTATAAGGTCTTTTCATCCAACATCAGGACCTGCCCTCAACTCTAATGAACAGCATTGGGATCAAGTCTTCTAATCCCAAAGGTGTTCAGTGGGTTTGAGGTTATGGAGGAACTCGAGTGTCCTGTACAGAGCCCTGACCTCACCCTACTGAACACCTTTTGGGATGAATTGGAACACCAGTGGTGGTTCAGGTCTTTTCATCCAGCATCAGTACCTGACCTCACAAATAGGAAGAAATCCCCACAGGCACCCTCCAAAATCTTGTGGAAAGTCTTCCCAGCAGAGAAGAGGATGTCATAGTTACTAAGGGTTGGGCAACTCCATAATATTGGTCATGGGGAGATGGGAGGCAACTTCACAAGACATAGTTTGACCAGTTTTGTGTGGAGGAACTCCAATGTCCTGTACAGAGCCCTGACCTCAACCCTCCTGAACACCTTTGGGATGAATTGAAATGCCAGTGGTGACCCAGGTCTTCTCATTCAACATCAGTACCCGACCTCACAAATGGGCACAAATTCTCACAGACACCCTCCGAAATCTTGTGGAAAGTCTTCCCAGAAGAGTGGAGGATGGTATAGCCACAAAGGGGGCAACTCCATATGAATGGCCACGGGGGCTTGGGGGAAACTTTATATCAATGACTCTGGGAAGAGGGTGGAACGTCAGTGGTTGGGGGGGCTCCATATTAATGGCCATGGTTTTGGAATGGGATGTCCAGCAGGCTCATGTAGATGTTCAGAGACCTTTGGCTATATGATATAGTCTAGACCAGTGGTCGGCAAGCCGCGGCTCGCGAGCCACATGCGGCTCTTTACCCACTCTAATGCGGCTCTTCTGTGTGCCGGGCGCCTGCTCCCCTCCCTCCTCTCGGTCGGCCGCTCCCCTCCCTCCTCTCGGTCGGCCGCTCCCCTGCCTCCTCTCGGTCGGCCGCTCCCCTGCCTCCTCTCGGTTGGCAGCCCCAAACGTCCGCGCGGATCTTTTAATCCGGCCCGCGGATGTGGCTGTCAGGATGTGTGTAGGCGGGGCAGCGTGCCGAACGTGAGGGGAGGGGAGCTAGGCTCCTCTCACAGTCCGCCCTGAAGACCCGAACGGCGCGGGAAGACAGCGAGAGGAACGCAAAAGGTAAGTGAATTGACACGGGGGACTTGGCTTACTAGAAGGGGGGGGGGGATAGTACTGTGGGGGATGAAATACTATATGAGGGATGAATTACTTTATGAGGGATGAATTACTATATGGGGGGATGAAATACTATATGAGGGATGAAATACTATATGAGGGATGAAATACTATATGAGGGATGAAATACTATATGGGGGGATGAAATACTATATGGGGGATGAATTACTTTATGAGGGATGAATTACTTTATGAGGGATGAATTACTATATGGGGGATGAAATACTATATGGGGGGATGAAATACTATATGGGGGGATGAATTACTATATGAGGGATGAAATACTATATGAGGGATGAAATACTATATGAGGGATGAATTACTATATGAGGGATGAAATACTATATGAGGGATGAATTACTATATGGGGGGATGAAATACTATATGGGGGGATGAAATACTATATGAGGGATGAAATACTATATGAGGGATGAAATACTATATGAGGGATGAATTACTATATGGGGGATGAAATACTATATGAGGGATGAAATACTATATGAGGGATGAAATACTATACGAGGGATGAAATACTATACGGGGGATGAAATACTATACGAGGGATGAATTGCTATGGGGGATGAATTACTATATGGGGGATGAATTACTATGGGGGATGAATTACTATATGGGTGATGAATTACTATGGGGGATGAATTACTATATGGGGGATGAATTACTATGGGGGATGAATTACTATATGGAGGATGAATTACTATATGGGGGATGAATTACTATGGGGGATGAATTACGATGGGGGATGAATTACTATATGGGGGATGAATTACTATGGGGGATGAATTACACTATGGGGGGTGAATTACTATATGGGGGATGAATTACTATGGGGGATGAATTACTATATGGGAGATGTATTTTCAGTTTTAAAAATGTGGCTCTCAAAATAAATTTCAATCATGGTTTTGGCGAGATTTGGCTCAGTTGAAAAAAAAGGTTGCCCACCACTGGTCTAGACGTTCTACGTCGTAGAGAAACCTTATCTTTCCTCTTCTAGTTAACCGTTTACCTGGCAAAGCGGGACTATGTGGACCACGTGGAGTTTGTAGAGCAAGTAGGTCAGTGGCTATTTTTTCTTTTATAATAATGTCTCTCCAACCCTTTCTCCGAGCTTTGACTGACGTTATGTTTTCTATTTTCTGCAGATGGAATGATTGTAATTGACCCGGAGTACCAAAAGGAGAAGAAAGGTAAAATGAAACAGTTTTTTACCCAAATTACACCGAGTGTGAGTGCGCTATACTTCTACAGGAAGCTTCATTAGGAGGTCAGATGGAAAATACACTATATTGCCAAAAGTATTGGCCCCGCCCTCCATATCATGTGATTCAGGCGTTCCAATCCCCTCCCAATCATGTGATTCCTGTGTTCCAATCCCCTCCATGGACACAGGTGTATACAATCAAGCCCCTAGGCATGCAGACGGCTTCTACAAACATTGGTGAAAGAATGGGTCGCTCTCAGGGGCTCAGTGACTCCAAGCGTGGTCCCGTGATAGGTGGTCACCTGGGCAATAAGTCCATCCTTGACATTTCCTGGCTACTAAATATTCCACGCTCAACTGTTGGTGGGATTATAACAAAGTGGAAGCCACTGAGAACAACAGCCACTCAGCCACCAAGTGGTAGGCCACGTCACATGACAGGGCGGGGTCAGCGCATGCTGAAGCGCACAGTGCGCAGAAGTCGCCAACTGTCTGCAGAGTCAATAGCTAAAGACCTCCAAACTTGGTGTGGCCTTCAGATGAGCCCAACAACAGTGTGTAGAGAGCTTCATGGAATGGGTTTCCATGGCCGAGCAGCTGCATCCAAGCCTTCCATCACCAAGTGCAATGCAAAGCGGCGGATGCCGTGGTGTAAAGCACGCCGCCACTGGACTCTAGAGCAGGGGAGGCGTGTTCTCTGGAGTGACCAATCACGCTTCTCTGTCTGGCAATTTCATGGACGTGTCTGGGTTTGGCGGTTGCCAGGAGAACAGTACTTGCCTGACTGCATTGTGCCAAGTGTAAAGTTTGGTGGAGGGGGGATTATGGTGGGGGGTTAGTTTTCCGGGGTTAGGCTTGGCCCCCTAGTTCCAGTGAAGGGAACTCTTAAGGCAACATTTTGGACAATTTCATGCTCCCAACTTTGTGGGAGGAGTTTGAGGATGGCCCCTCCTGTTCCAACATGACTGCACACCAGTGCACAAAGCAAGGTCCATAAAGACATGGAGGAGCCAGTTTGGGGTGGAGGAACTTGACTGTCCTGCACAGAGTCCTGACCTCAACCCCATAGAACACCTTTGGGATGAATTAGAGCGGAGACTGCGAGCCAGGCCTCCTCCCCCGACATCAGTGCCCCTCCCCCGACATCAGTGCCTGACCTGACAAATGTGCTTCTGGAAGAATGGTCCAACCTTCCCATAGACACCCTCCTAAACCTTGTGGACGGCCTTCCCAGAAGAGTTGAAGCTGTTATAGCTGCAAAGGGCGGGGCCAACTCAATATTGAACCCTACGGACTAAGACTGGGGGGTCATTAAAGGTCATGTGGGTGGAAAGGGCGGCCGACCAATACTTGGGGCAATATAGTGTATATATGGGGGGGGGGACAATACTTGGGGCAATATAGTGTATATATGGGGGGGGGACAATATTTGGGGCAATATAGTGTATATATGGGGGGGGACAATACTTGGGGCAATATAGTGTATATATGGGGGGGGGGACAATACTTGGGGCAATATAGTGTATATATGGGGGGGGGACAATACTTGGGGCAATATAGTGTATATATGGGGGGGGGACAATACTTGGGGTAATATAGTGTATATATGGGGGGGGACAATACTTGGGGTAATATAGTGTATATATGGGGGGGGGACAATACTTGGGGCAATATAGTGTATATATGGGGGGGGGACAATACTTGGGGTAATATAGTGTATATATGGGGGGGGGACAATACTTGGGGCAATATAGTGTATATATGGGGGGGGACAATACTTGGGGCAATATAGTGTATATATGGGGGGGGACAATACTTGGGGCAATATAGTGTATATATGGGGGGGGGGGGGACAATACTTGGGGCAATATAGTGTATATATGGGGGGGGACAATACTTGGGGCAATATAGTGTATATATGGGGGGGCGGGGACAATACTTGGGGCAATATAGTGTATATATGGGGGGGGACAATACTTGGGGTAATATAGTGTATATATGGGGGGGGACAATACTTGGGGCAATATAGTGTATATATGGGGGGGGGACAATACTTGGGGCAATATAGTGTATATATGGGGGGGGACAATACTTGGGGCAATATAGTGTATATATGGGGGGGGACAATACTTGGGGCAATATAGTGTATATATGGGGGGGGGACAATACTTGGGGCAATATAGTGTATATATGGGGGGGGCGGGGACAATACTTGGGGCAATATAGTGTATATATGGGGGGGGACAATACTTGGGGCAATATAGTGTATATATGGGGGGGGACAATACTTGGGGCAATATAGTGTATATATGGGGGGGGACAATACTTGGGGCAATATAGTGTATATATGGGGGGGGGACAATACTTGGGGCAATATAGTGTATATATGGGGGGGGGACAATACTTGGGGCAATATAGTGTATATATGGGGGGGGGGACAATACTTGGGGCAATATAGTGTATATATGGGGGGGGGACAATACTTGGGGCAATATAGTGTATATATGGGGGGGGGACAATACTTGGGGCAATATAGTGTATATATGGGGGGGGGGACAATACTTGGGGCAATATAGTGTATATATGGGGGGGGGGACAATACTTGGGGCAATATAGTGTATATATGGGGGGGGGACAATACTTGGGGCAATATAGTGTATATATGGGGGGGGGACAATACTTGGGGCAATATAGTGTATATATGGGGGGGGGACAATACTTGGGGCAATATAGTGTATATATGGGGGGGGGGACAATACTTGGGGCAATATAGTGTACATTGTCACAAACTATTCTTTTACATAATGTAGAAGAGAAGTGAACACCACATCATGCTATGCAGTTCCCATCACGGGACAACACGCTGTGGTGGCAATGAGTGGGAGTGGCAATGAGAATTAATGTCACCCACACCCCCCCCCCCCCCGCGTCTGCTAACATTAGTTTTTGATGCGGGTTCAGGAAAGGGTGCGGTTTACAAGCAGTCCTGCGCCCACATACATGTGAACCTAGAGTTATGTAAAATAATAATAGAATATCCAAAAAGCAAACAATACAAAACAGCCCACATGGGAGAAAAATATATTTGAAAGACATTCTTCCCAAATATATTGACCTACACTTGAATTACTACAATTTTGGCCGCATTCAATATATATCAAAATATATAAATATATATATACTGCATGTTGAAATGCATTTTTATTATAAAATATCTGAAAAATATTTTTAAAAATACATTTCGAATATACTGTATGTCTTCAAAAATATATATCTACATTTTTGGAACGCATTAACAAATATATGTAAAAATATATATGACTTTTTTATATTTTTTTTATATGAAACACATTTCAACATGCAGTATATATACCTCCTGGTGATCCCGCAACACATCTCCCAGTGATCCTGGAACTCACCTCCTTGTGATCCTGGAACACACTTCATGTTGATCCTAGAACACAGCTTCTGGTGATCCTGAAATATACAGTGGGGCAAAAAAGTATTTAGTCCCCACCAATTGTGCAAGTTCTCCCACTTACAAAGATGAGAGAGGCCTGTAATTGGCATCATAGGGAGACCTCAACTATGAGAGACAAAATGAGAAAACAAATCCAGACAATCTCATTGGCTGATCTGGAAAGAATTTATTTGCAAATTATGGTGGAAAATAAGTATTTGGTGAATATCAAAAGTTCATGTCAATACTTTGTTATATATCCTTTGTTGGCAATGACAGAGGTCAGACGTTTCCTGGAAGTCCTCACAAGGTTGGCACACACTGTTGCTGGTATGTTGGCCCATCCTCCATGCAGATCTCCTCCTCCATGCAGATCTCCTCTAGAGCAGTGATGTTTTGGGGCTGTCGCTGGGCAACACGGACTTTCAACTCCCTCCAAAGGTTTTCTATGGGGTTGAGATCTGGAGACTGGCTAGGCCACTCCAGGACCTTGAAATGCTTCTTATGAAGCCACTCCTTCGTTGCCCGGGCGGTATGTTTGGGATCATTGTCATGTTGGAAGACCCAGCCACGTTCCATCTTCAATGCCCTTGCTGATGGAAGGAGGTTTGCACTCAAAATCTCACGATACATGGCCCCATTCATTCTGTCCTGTACATGGATCAGTCGTCCTGGTCCCTTTGCGGAGAAACAGCCCCAAAGCATGATGTTGCCACCCCCATGCTTCACAGTAGGTATGGTGTTCTTTGGATGCAACTCAGCATTCTCTCTCCTCCAAACACGAGGAGTTGTGTTTCTACCAAACAGTTCTATTTTGGTTTCATCTGACCATATGACATTCTCCCAGTCCTCTTCTGGATCATCCAAATGCTCTCTAGCAAACCTCAGACGGGCCCCGGACATGTACTGGCTTAAGCAGGGGGCCACGTCTGGCACTGCAGGATCTGAGTCCCTGGCGGCGTAGTGTGTTACTGATGGTAGCCTTTGTTACGTTGGTCCCAGCTCTCTGCAGGTCATTCACTAGGTCCCCCCGTGTGGTCCTGGGATTTTTGCTCACCGTTCTTGTGATCATTTTGACCCCACGGGGTGAGATCTTGCGTGGAGCCCCAGATCGAGGGAGATTATCAGTGGTCTTGTATGTCTTCCATTTTCTAATTATTGCTCCCACAGTTGATTTGTTCACACCAAGCTGCTTGCCTATTGCAGATTCAGTCTTCCCAGCCTGGTGCAGGTCTACAATTTTGTTTCTGGTGTCCTTCGACAGCTCTTTGGTCTTTACCATAGTGGAGTTTGGAGTGTGACTGTTTGAGGTTGTGGACAGGTGTCTTTTATACTGATAACAAGTTCAAACAGGTGCCATTGATACAGGTAATGAGTGCAGGACAGAGGAGCCTCTTAAAGAAGAAGGTCCAGGTCTGTGAGAGCCAGAAATCTTGCTTGTTTGTAGGTGACCAAATACTTATTTTCCACCATAATTTGCAAATAAATTCTTTCCAAATCAGCCAATGAGATTGTCTGGATTTGTTTTCTCATTTTGTCTCTCATAGTTGAGGTCTCCCTATGATGCCAATTACAGGCCTCTCTCATCTCTGTAAGTGGGAGAACTTGTACCATTGGTGGGGACTAAATACTTTTTTGCCCCACTGTACTTCCTGGTTATCCAAGAACACACCTCCTGGTGACCCTGGAAAACACCTTCTGGTAATCCTAGAACAGTAGGGGGCCCCATGAGATGCCCCTGGTACCTTTCATAGGCTTTTTTAGGAGTGGTTTGAGTGTGGGTGAGGACACAGGGGCCCCATGATCCCCTATTGTCCGGGGGCCCCATGAGTTGTTCCAGACGTGTGAAGGAAAAATCGAGTGATGTTCACGAGAAGTGTGGTTTGGAACAGGGGCGGACTGACCATTCAGACACTTGGGCACTGCCCGAGGGCCCATGGTCAGTAGAGGGCCCCATGAGATGCCCCTGGTACCTTTCATAGGCTTCTTTGGGAGTGGTTTGAGTGTTGGCGAGGACACAGGGGCCCCATAATACCCTATTGTCCGGCAGCCCCATGAGTTGTCAGTCCACCCCTGTCCTGGAACACACCTTCTGGTCATCCTGAAACATACTTCCTGGTTATCCTAGAACACACTTCCTGGTGACCCTGGAAAACACCTTCTGGTAATCCTAGAACAGTAGAGGGCCCCATGAGATGCCCCTGGTACCTTTCATAGGCTTTTTTAGGAGTGGTTTGAGTGTGGGTGAGGACACAGGGGCCCCATGATCCCCTACTGTCCGGGGGCCCCATGAATCGTTCCAGATGTGTGAAGGAAAAATCAAGTGATGTTCACGAGAAGTGTGGTTTGGAACAGGGACGGACTGACCATTCAGACACTTGGGCACTGCCCCAAGGCCTATGGTCAGTGGAGGGCCCCATGATATGCCCCTGGTACCTTTCATAGGCTTCTTTGGGAGTGGTTTGAGTGTTGGTGAGGACACAGGGGCCCCATAATGCCCTATTGTCCGGGGGCCCCATGAGTTGTCAGTCCACCCCTGTCCTGGAACACACGTTCTGGTCATCCTGAAACATACTTCCTGGTGATGCTAGAACACACCTCCTGGTGACCCTGGAAAACACCTCCAGGTGATCCTAGAAAACACCTCCAGGTGACCCTGGAAAATACCTCCAGGAGATCCTGGAAAACACCTCCAGGTGATCCTAGAAAACACCTCCAGGAGATCCTGGAAAACACCTCCAGGTGACCCTGGAAAATACCTCCAGTTGATCCCAGAAAACACCTCCAGGTGATCCTAGAAAACACCTTCAGGTGATCCTGGAAAACACCTCCAGGTGACCCTGGAAAACACCTCCAGGTGATCCTAGAAAACACCTTCAGGTGATCCTGGAAAACACCTCCAGGTGATCCTAGAAAACACCTCCAGGTGACCCTGGAAAACACCTCCAGGTGACCCTGGAAAACACCTCCAGGTGATCCTGGAAAACACCTCCAGGTGACCCTGGAAAATACCTCCAGGAGATCCTAGAAAACACCTCCAGGAGATCCTGGAAAACACCTTCTGGTAATCCTAAAACACACCTCCTGATGATCTTGCAACATGGCTCCTGGTGATCCTGGAAAAAACCTCCTGGTTATCCTGAAACACTTTCTGGTGATCCTGGAACACACTTCCTGGTGATGCTGGAACACTTTCTTTGCTGCTTCTCATCCACAGACCATCATATCAGTCAAACGTGTCTTTGAGAGATGACCCCGGGATCAGGAAGTGCACTCCTCCTGCCCTCCCGCTGACCCTCCGTGGTCCTGTGCGTGCTTACCATTCAGGGATTACACCGGACAGACTTAAATCCAGATTAAGGTGGATTAACGAACTCCATGACCTCATACATGCTACACGTGCTGGGGTCCTCATCTGGAACCTCACGGCCATGCCGGGGGGGGCTCATAGGTCGGATGAGGGGGGAGGATTTTGTAGCGAAATGAAAGATTTCACCAAAATTAGCCCCAAGTTTAGAGGAAAGTTGCTCAGGATAAATCACGCGGCTTTGTTTTCCAACAAAACCATGTGATCCCCAAACCATGTGATCCCCAAACCATGTGATCCCCAAACCATGTGATCACCAAACCATGTGATCCCCAAACCATGTGATCCCCAAACCAGAGCCGCCAGATCCATGGCTTTGTTACTAAACAAAGTGTTTTGCCTCAAAACAAAGTGTTTTTAACACTACTACAATCGCTCACTAATACACGGATTAGGCTTAATAAATATTACAGCAAAACATGATTTATTGAATAAGTTCTGTTAGTATAAAAACATAAGAATTGTCAGAATTGCAAATCATATTTAGATCATATTATAGCAAGAATAAAGCATCAATACATCACCGGATATTGTAGCATCACCCACTGCCCAGTGACTGGGGGACTCCAACAGTCAGCAAAGGGGAATCCGGGAAATCACCGCAAGGCACGTCTGCCGCATCTTCAATGAGTCCCAAATTCCCCTAGAATCCCCCGTCTTTTATATACATAGTTTGGAATGTCTTTATCTACTGCCATGCGCAGTATCTGCTGGTTGTATAACGTCATGTATGATTCTGCGGAGTAGTTAGAGTCAACGCGTGATCGGCTGTGCCATCACGCGTAGTTACCTATTTTGATGGAATGCACATCTGGTGAATATCAGCCACATCTCTGGTTTCAACTGGTTTTAACTGGTTTAATGTACACTTCCAACATGTTATTTTGAACTCCAGTTACCCATCTAATGGTTATAATCGTTAGCATTATGACAGTTGAGTGTCAATCACTTCTCATCCATACACCCTATACAGTCATGTCACATATGTATCACAATCGGTCCTTGATTGAAACTCAAATGACATAAGTTGCCATAACCACCGTTGGTTTTTTGCAAAATAATTTGTAAGCTATATAACAATTCCATAATGTCAATAATGCTATAAATATCATAATAACCAGTAGAGGGTGCGCTAGAAAATTCAAAACCTTAGTAGCCGAGGGAGAATAACCCAGAAATACATCCCACCAATGATGGGAGGTAGCGTCAGCTATGCTAGATCCTAGTTTTATCAGTCTTCCACTTGATATGGTCGTAGTCACCACATGTTGTGCAATTGTAGTGTTCAAATATTCAATATGTTGTTGAACTTCGATTGATTTATCCATTAATTGTTTCAAAATTGTTAAATTAAATTCCCAATTGGGAATTTCCAATGAATCACTTTTCCAATATTCCTGAACCGACTCATCCTTATCTCCTTGTAATATAAAAGTTTCATTATGCCACATTAAAGAAGATATATTAATGATACAACCTGAAAAGGGAACTTTCATTCCTCTGACTGCAGGAATGTCAGTTACCATACACACAGTTTGTGGGGCTATTTCTACCATCATTTCATAAGACATAGGTAGAATGGTCCATTTACATACATTTACAGTGTTCTGCAACAAACATGGCTCATATACAGAAGACTGCAACTTACATATTTTTCCCTCAAGAGTATTATCACAAAATGAGAGATCATGAGTTTTGTTATTATTGTCTACATGGGTGCCATAAAGCTCTGGACTCCAATAATGCTGAGCACCAGGTGCACCAATAATCAATGGCATTACAACATATTTACACATTGTAGTAGTTTTAGTAACATTATACATTAATATTGTTCCAAGACAAGTAGTGTCATTGCAGATCATTTTCTGAGCTTCTAAATGTACCCACATGTTTACTGGGATACTTTTGTTAAATGCGGTCCTCCACACTAATTCATTTCCCGTCATTAACATAGCCTGCATATTCATTTTCTGTTGTTGCTCATATATGGTCTGCAATGTACATACCGTCCAATTAATAAACTTTGTAATGTTAGTATCAAAATCTGTTAAAAAATTATTTGAAGCATTTACTAAATGGAGCATCGCATCATCTATTCCGGCAGCTATACTAGCTGGACGGAATATAGTAGGCATCCATTTAGCTTGCATAGTTAGAGCGTCATTAATCTTACTACCAGCATTAGACATTCTATTTGCTAGTGTCTCAATATCAAACCCATTTAAGGTTCCTGTTAGGGAGCCGTAACCCCCAAGCAATGTATCATACCACGCTCTTTTTTTTTCGTTTCATACAGTGTTTTACAGTACTTGGGAATGTTATTTGAGCATGTATCACAGTTTTCTGTGCATGTTGACCCACTTTTTCACATGTAGAAGGCAATCTTTTAATATGTCCGGGGTCGATATGAGTAGTGTTTGAATTTACGAAGATTAAGTACTGACCCCACCATGATCTTCCTTGGATTTCACTGGCGTTGGTACAAGTCATAATGATTGTCTCATTAAGAGCAAACTGAAAGACAGTACTTGCTTTGGTCTTAGCGGTACAGTTTCTTGTTACGGACCTTCTATTTGCAGCTGACAAATAACTGAAGCTTGCTTCCTGTTGGCAACAGCAAAGGCTAACTTCAGAGATTACATTTATCACACCTTCATTTCCATGAACCGCATATGTTGGCTTGTAACCCTCTATTGGAGCTCCTGTCCATACAGTACCATTGAAGGTTATATTTAGAATGGGGCAGGGCTGATTAGCCGGGCATATAAAATCGTCATGAGTTCTATTCGTACGCATGCTTTTCCAACCCCAGCTCATTCTGGCATTGCCGGTATCTGTTACTTTAACTCCCGGCGTCCACGCTCCGACCTCTAAGTCGACCAACCACACGATACCAAGGATTCCAAGACTGAAGATAAGTACATTGTTGTTCTGTGAAAGACAATACAGTATGAATCATTCCCGCAAGTAACATTTTTCTTGTGGGACATATTCCCACTTTTCTCTGCCTGGTTTCATGATCAGTAGGGTGCGGTCCTTACCTACAGCTATTACTTCTGCAGGTTCCGGGGGACCAGATGCCCCCTGTACCCAAATTTTAGCCCCCACATTAACTGTGTTAGTAGAGCCAAAGCCTTGGTCTTCTCTAACCATTATCTTTGTGGAAGCTTCGCCTTCTTTGATGTTAGCGATATACAAAGGAATCAAAAGCAATTTAGCCACCCGGTCCTGGGCTGGTAAGATCATGGACTCCATACCAATAATATATTCTTTTATAGGAACTATCAGTACAGGGTATTTTTGTGGAGGTATTTTCCCAATTTTTAAGGTCACTTCAGTTTGTACACCTTCAGTCACCTTCCCCCCCAACCCTGATATTTTTACACTAGGGGTCCTTTGAATTTATTTAGATTACCATAAATTAGAGTAGCCTCCGCCCCCGTGTCTACTAATGCTAGCACTGTTTGTATATTACCCCCTTCCCAATGGATACTCACCTGTAAATATGGCCTATCATCTTTTTTAATCCGTATGGGGGCTTGGCTGGCTACTCATGCCAAATTATCCTCTTGCGATCCTAACAGATCTTTGGGAGGAGCTGAGGCTGTCTGAATTTTTAAAGCTACCATGGTTGCTATTTCTTCCCAGGAATAGATTTTCTAAAACTGATCCCAACCAGGGAAATCTGCTGTTTTCCCTTTCTCCTGTTCCCTTTCTTGTTTCTTGTCTACATCCTTATGTTCTTTTAATCTTACTTCGGCACTCTTCTTATCAACCTTCCTTCCTGACAGCACTTTTTGCTTGTATAATTTCCACAATACTTGTGTATCTTTCCCATCAATGTGTTTTTTAGGAACTCCAGCTTTAAGTAAAGCCTGGAACATATCTTTCCAGGACAGGTGATTATCCACATTCCCCTTCTGTCAAAGGGGAGGTGAGTTATTGCTCTCTCTTATCTCTGGAGGAGGAAGATTTAACCCATTCTCCCATATCCTGAAATTCAGCTAAATATCCACTATCTCTTCCCATCTACTATTATTTAATGATATTAACAATGTCATGATTACATATTTATACATGATTACAGGTTTATACATTCCTAATTATCCTTTTTTGGGCAGCTAAGGTCATGGAAGTATCCAGATATCGGTTTCATCCATAACCATTGCTACCTTCATAGCTTCCTCCTTACACCTCCTGTTTCTATTTTCTTACTCCTAGTAACTGGTTCAGGGTTTGGGCAACCGGGTCCTCCCGGACAGTCATCCCAAGCATCATCTGATGAGGAATCCCATACATCAGCATCCCATTTACCTGGATCCCAATTAACTGTGGCTGCTGCTATTGCCTGCTGCACTTTTCCACGGTTCACCCTTCCCCTTCGTTTCCTATACTTATTTTGGGCCACTTTTACTGCTGCCATCTCAGATATATTTTGATAATGTTCTAATTTATCTTTCAACAATTTTTGCCCACATTGCAGAAGAACAATTTTACCTTCTTGTTCTATGGTCTTCTGCTCTAGCTGATGGTAATCCTTCATTACCTGATGTAATTTCTTATGAATCTTCCTGTATGCAGTTAGCAAAATCCAACTGCGTCTGCCTAAAGCTACTGCATCACCTGTCTTGGCAGGGATCCCCTCGAGTACATTTACAACATCGAGGGGTTCGACATCACCTGCCTTGGCAGGGATCCCCTCGAGTACATTTACAACATCGAGGGGTTCGACATCACCTGCCTTGGCAGGGATCCCCTCGAGTACATTTACAACATCAAGGGGTTCGACATCACCTGCCTTGGCAGGGATCCCCTCGAGTACATTTACAACATCGAGGGGTTCGACATCACCTGCCTTGGCAGGGATCCCCTCGAGTACATTTACAACATCGAGGGGTTCGATACCTTTAAACTTACTATCCCACGATTCTGCCAACCCTGCACCTGACAATTCCTGTGCTAAAATATCATATGGAGCCTCGGTCCAGCCAGGAATCTCCACCTTATCAATCTTACCCTTCGTTTTTCGCTTAAACATATCTGGTTCTTTTCTAAAATGCCAGGTAGCCAAATCTCCGAAATTTGTTGGCAAAATGCCAAATGTCAATATTTTGCACAGAGGCCCCCTGGTACCTAGGGGTCAACGTGCAAAAATCTATTTTTCAAAATAAACTTCCTATTAGGAGATATCTCTACTCGGCATCCTGCCGACTACGCCAATTTATGTTTTGCCTCAAAACAAAGTGTTTTTAACACTACTACAACCGCTCACTAATACACGGATTAGGCTTAATAAATATTACAGCAAAACAAGATTTATTGAATAAGTTCTGTTAGTATAATAACATAAGAATTGTCAGAATTGCAAATCATATTTAGATCATATTATAGCAAGAATAAAGCATCAATACATCACCGGATATTGTAGCATCACCCGTTGCCCAGTGACTGGGGGACTCCAACAGTCAGCAAAGGGGAATCCGGGAAATCACCGCAAGGCACGTCTGCCGCATCTTCAATGAGTCCCAAATTCCCCTAGAATCCCCCGTCTTTTATATACATAGTTTGGAATGTCTTTATCTACTGCCATGCGCAGTATCTCCTGGTTATATAACGTCATGTATGATCCTGCAGAGTAGTTAGAGTCAACGCGTGATCGGCTGTGCCATCACGTGTAGTTACCTATTTTGATGGAATGCACATCTGGTGAATATCAGCCACATCTCTGGTTTTAACTGGTTTAATGTACACTTCCAACATGTTATTTTGAACTCCAGTTACCCTTCTAATGGTTATAATCGTTAGCATTATGACAGTTGAGTGTCAATCACTTCTCATCCATACATCCTATACAGTCATGTCACATATGTATCACACAAAGCCAAGCCCATCGCTGCCATTAAGCCTGGCCCATGAGTAGCCGTGGGACCCCCGTGAAAGAAGGCGTGTCGGTCTGTGGTAGGAATTCTGATTGGATATGGATGTGATGGTTCTACTCAGGGGTCTCCAAACTGTGGCCCGGGGGCTCGATGCGGCCCTTTGCTCGCCTTTATCCAGCCCTTTGGGCACCATTCTATCCACTGACACCAACAGGGTATTATTCTCCCCACTGACACCAATGATGGGGCACTATTCCTCCCACTGACACCAATGATGGGGCACTATTCCCCCCACTGACACCAATGATGGGGCACTATTCCTCCCACTGACACCAATGATGGGGCACTATTCCTCCCACTGACACCAATGATGGGACACTATTCCTCCCACTGACACCAATGATGGGGCACTATTCCTCCCACTGACACCAATGATGGGGCACTATTCCCCCCACTGACACCAATGATGGGGCACTATTCCTCCCACTGACACCAATGATGGGGCACTATTCCTCCCACTGACACCAATGATGGGACACTATTCCTCCCACTGATACCAATGATGGGGCACTATTCCTCCTACTGACACCAATGATGGGGCACTATTCCTCCCACTGACACCAATGATGGGGCACTATTCCTCCCACTGACACCAATGATGGGGCACTATTCCTCCCACTGATACCAATGATGGGGCACTATTCCTCCCATTGACACCAATGATGGGGCACTATTCCTCCCACTGACACCAATGATGGGGCACTATTCCTCCCACTGACACCAATGATGGGGCACTATTCCTCCCACTGACACCAATGATTGGGCACTATTCCTCCCACTGACACCAATGATGGGACACTATTCCTCCCACTGATACCAATGATGGGGCACTATTCCTCCTACTGACACCAATGATGGGGCACTATTCCTCCCACTGACACCAATGATGGGGCACTATTCCTCCCACTGACACCAATGATGGGGCACTATTCCTCCCACTGATACCAATGATGGGGCGCTATTTATCTCACTGACACCAACAATGGAGTACCAAGGGATGGTGCTCAAAGGTGGGTAGGAGTGGAACAAAGGGTGGTGCTCGGAGGTGGGTAGGGGGTGGAACCAAGGGATGGTACTTGGAGGTGGAACCAAGGGATGGGGCTTGGAGGTGGGTAGGGGGTGGAACCAAGGGATGGGGCTTGGAGGTGGGTAGGGGGTGGAACCAAGGGATGGGGCTTGGAGGTGGGTAGGGGGTGGAACCAAGGGATGGGGCTTGGAGGTGGGTAGGGGGTGGAACCAAGGGATGGGGCTTGGAGGTGGGTAGGGGGTGGAACCAAGGGATGGGGCTTGGAGGTGGGTAGGGGGTGGAACCAAGGGATGGGGCTTGGAGGTGGGTAGGGGGTGGAACCAATGGATGGTGCTCAGAGGTGGAACCAAGGGATGGTGCTCGGAGGTGGAACCAAGGGATGGTGCTCGGAGGTGGGTAGGGAATGGAACCAAGGGATGTTGCTCAGAGGTGGAATCAAGGGATGGTGCTTGGAGGTGGAACCAAGGGATGGTGCTCGGAGGTGGAACCAAGGGATGGGGCTTGGAGGTGGGTAGGGGGTGGAACCAATGGATGGTGCTCGGAGGTGGAACCAAGGGATGGTGCTCGGAGGTGGGTAGGGGGTGGAACCAATGGATGGTGCTCGGAGGTGGAACCAATGGATGGTGCTCGGAGGTGGAACCAAGGGATGGTGCTCGGAGGTGGGTAGTGGGTGGACACAAGAGGTGGCTTGGAAGGGAATGTTGCCGCCTGCGTCATACATGTGCGGTGGTGGTGGTGGGAAAAGGGCCGGTTTCAACTGCCACATGTCACCCATATGTGTCACGGGTGATGGCTCTGTGCTCACCAGCATAGTCAAAGACTGCGCCCGCTCTGTCCCGGCTAATGATTGGTAGCTAGCTTGCCATCATGCGGCCGGTCATGTGACCACTGTGATCATGCTGATCACATGATCACAGATCCTCCCCCCAGGCATTCAGAACCTTCTACAGGGATGCCGGGGCAGGCGGGAAGGGGTTCAGTTCTTTCTCATTTGAACGATTTTCCTTGTTTTTTTTTGCACTCGTCTCCTAAATCTGCTTCTCTTCCCTCCGGAACCTCCAGTGTTTGTGACGCTCACCTGCGCGTTCCGTTATGGGCGGGATGACATGGAGCTAATCGGGCTGTGCTTCAGGAAGGACATCTACGTTCAGTCCTGCCAAGTGTCCCCGCCATTGCCGGAGGAGAAGAAGACGCTGACCCCGCTCCAGGAGAAGCTGAAGGCCAAGCTCGGGGCCAACTCCTTCCCCTTCAGCTTCAATGTGAGGAGACCTTTGTGTCTGCCGAGGGGGAGGGGCAATCCATCCATCCATCCCCCAATCCTAATCATTTCTTCATTTTCCAGATGGCAACCAACCTGCCCTGTTCTGTGACCCTGCAACCCGGACCAGAGGATTCTGGGAAGGTAGGTCATGTCCTGGAAGTCATCACAATGCTTGTCCTATGATCCTCGGCTCCATCTACTGGTCAGAATGTGATGTTATTTTATGGAGATATTTCAGGAAAATACCAGACGCTGGCCACTAGATGGGGCTGATGATGATGATGCTCCTACCAATGGGGAATGTTATACATGGACCCCCCCGGGGTGCTCTGTGTATTTCTGTGCAGTCATCCAGGGTGAGACTTCCTGTAATAAAGACCGCTCACTGCTGACCTCTCTCCATGTGCAGGGGGACTGGTCTGGTCTCCGCCCCCTCCAGTCATTTTATACAGGCAGCCTGCAGTGGGTGGGGTCTGCTGGGCCCCTCCCACAGCTCTTCTCCTTGTGCAGGGGGATTGGTCTGGTCTCCACCCCCTTCCTGTAGTTTTCTGTAGTGAGTGGAGCCAGCTGGGCCCCTCCCACATCTCTGCTCCCTCTACTTGTGCCGGGTGACTGGTCTTGTCTCCGCCTCCTCCTGTAATTTTCTACATGCAGCCTGCAGTGGGTGGGGTCTGATGGGCCCCTCCCACAGCTCTGCTCTCTCTCCTTGTGCAGGGTGACTGGTCTTGTCTCTGCCCCTTCCAGTAAGTTTCTGTAGTGGGTGGAGCTAAATGGTTCCCACAGCTCTGCTCTCTCTCAGAAGACTGATGAACTCATCTCTCTGCTCTCTCCTCCTATGAGCATGCTTCCTAGGAAAGAACCACCTGCCCCTCCCCCAGCCTGTGATTGGACAGTAAAGGAGAAGCAGCAGACTGATGAGCTCTTCACTCTGCTCTCTCCCTCCCCCAGCCTGTGATTGGACAGTAAAGGAGAAGCAGAAGACTGATGAACTCATCACTCTTCTCTCTCCTCCTATTAGCATGCCTCTTAGGAAAGAACTACATGTCCCTCCCCCCTAGCGTGTGATTGGACAGTAAAGGAGAAGCAGAAGACTGATGAACTCATCGCTCTCCTCTCTCCTCCTATTAGCATGCTTCCTAGGAAAGAACCACCTGCCCCTCCCCCAGCCTGTGATTGGACAGTAAAGGAGAAGCAGAAGACTGATGAGCTCATCACTCTGCTCTCTCCTCCTATTAGCATGCTTCTTAGGAAAGGCCTGTCCCCTCCCGCCCAGCCTGTGATTGGACAGTAAAGGAGAAGCGGCAGACTGCTGACCTCACATGCTCTTCCACTTGCCGCATCGAACTCTGACCTTCTCTTGCAGGCCTGCGGCGTGGATTTCGAGGTGAAAGGTTTCTGGGGGGACGACGTCGAAGAAAAAGTTTCGAAAAAGTAAGAAAAACCCCAAAGTGACAAAAGCCGACTTGTGGTGAGGGGAGCACATCGAATCTGCAGAGATTTCCACCTAAAATTCGTTCTCCTGCTCCCCTATTGGTACTTCTAGACGAATTCCTGTACCACTGGCGCCATCTAGTGGCCGGAACGCCTTATTGAAGTATTTCAGAAAACGATTCTCCACTTCGGCCACTAGATGGCGACTATGATACAGGAATGAGTCTATTAGAGCCGATGCGGGGACGCTTTGCTCCATTTTTTTTGTACATGTGTTTAATGATGTCATAGTCGCCCTTTTTTTTCGACCAGCAAATGGCGGCGACTGTGAGCCTGGAAGACGTGGATAATGGGAATATGTTTTGTGTCCCTCAGGAACGCGGCGCGCCTCATCATACGAAAAGTTCAGTACGCCCCGGAGACCACAGGATCGGCCCCGCATGCCGACATCACCAAGCAGTTCATGATGTCAGACAAGCCGCTGCAACTGGAGGCGTCCCTGAACAAGGAGGTGACGCCCCCCTCTTCTGATTGGTTGTATCGTGATGTCATTGTGGTTCCTTGTTTTATTCCTACAGACCTAAAGTTCCAACATCTATGGAGACCGATGAGCCTCTTGCGTGGCGCTCTCTTTAAGTGATGCTCTCTTGCGTGGCGCTCTCTTATGTGGTGTTCTCTTTAAGGGATGCTCTCTTGCGTGGCGCTCTCTTTAAGTGATGCTCTCTCGTGTTGCGCTCTCTTTAAGCGATGCTCTCATGCGTGGCGCTCTCTTTAAGTTATGCTCTTTTGCGTGGTGTTCTCTTTAAGTTATGCTCTTTTGTGTGGCGTTCTCTTTAATCAATGCTCTCTTGCGTGGTGTTCTCTTTAAGTGATGCTCTCTTTTGCGTGGCGCTCTCTTTAAGCGATGCTCTGTTGTGTGGTGCTCTCTTTAAGCGATGCTCACTTGCGTGACGTTCTCTTTAAGGGATGCTCTCATGCGTGGTGCTCTCTTACGTGGTGTTCTCTTTAAGCGATGCTCTCTTGCGTGGCGCTCTCTTTAAGCGATGCTCTCTTGCGTGGCACTCTCTTTAAGCGATGCTCTCTTGCGTGGCGCTCTCTTTAAGCGATGCTCTTTTGCGTGGTGCTCTCTTTAAGGGATGCTCTCATGCATGGCGCTCTCTTACGTGGTGTTCTCTTTAAGCGATGCTCTCTTGCGTGGTGCTCTCTTTAAGTGATGCTCTCTTGCGTGGCGCTCTCTTTAAGCGATGCTCTCTTGCGTGGCGCTCTCATTAAGTGATGCTCTCTTGCGCGGTGTCCTCTTTAAGTGATGCTGTCTTTCGTGGCACTCTCTTAAAGCGATGCACTTTTGCGTGGCGCTCTCTTTGAGGGATGCTCTCTTGCGTGGTGTTCTCTTTAGGCGATGCTTTTTTAAGGGATGCTCTCTTGCATGGCACTCTCTTTAAGCGATGCTCTCTTGTGTGGTGTTCTCTTTAAGCGATGTTTTATTTTTTTTTTTTTTTTAAATATATTGAATACGGCCAAAATTGTAGTATTTCAAATATATTTTTCTTCCATGTGGGTGTGTCCCAGGAGAGCCTTCAAGTATTTAGGACCACAATCCAGAACCTTCAATACGTTTTTCTAAATCACTGAATTGCTCCAATCTGGGTTAATACAGTTTACTGAAAAAAATCTCAGTTGCGCCAAATAACAGCTCCAGTCGCCGTACCTTTGCATACTTAATATAGAAAATAGACCTTTTGGGCATGCTAAAGTGGCCTCTAGGTCAACAATACTGGATGTCCCTTGACCATGTCTATATAGCTTGCCCTCAGGAGTCGTGTGTTTTGACGTTCTTCTGCTTGTTGTGTATCAACCTTCTACTTCCCTTCTTTACAGATACATTATCATGGGGAACCCATCGCTGTCAACGTGAAAATCAATAACTCAACCAATAAGATTGTGAAAAAGATCAAGATCACAGGTAGGTGACCAAGGTGGAAAGAACCGCACAGCAACCTGAACTTGTGGAGCAGGTCACTTGCCGATATTGTAGCTGACAATAATAAAGCGTTGGAGTACGGTTATAGAACGACAGGAGGTATTCTCCAAATGATGGAGCTCAGGTGTCTCCAGTGAGGGGTCCTGGTGATCCTCCATCATACAAAGACATTGGAGACAATTTTGCTCTTCCAGTCTTGTGGTAACAGTTCGGTGCAGACCCTTTTCTGTCCCCCCATGACTGTCCCCCATGTACAAAGCCAGCTCCATAAAGACATGGAGGACCAGTTTGGTGAAGACCCTTTTCTGTCCCCCCATGACTGTCCCCCATGTACAAAGCCAGCTCCATAAAGACATGGATGATCAGTTTGGTGTGGAGGATCTCCAGTGTCCTCCACAGAGCTTTGACCTCAACCCAACTTTTGGAGGACCTTTGGTATAAGGTCTTCTCATCCAACATCAGTACCTCCCCTTAACCCTACAAAACGCTTTTGCGAGAAAGTCTTCTTGTCCCAAAGGTGTTCAGTAGGTTTGAGGTCATGGAGGAAATCCAGTGTCCTGCACAGAGCCTTGACCTCTACCCAACTTTTGGAGGACCTTTGGTATAAGGTCTTCTCATCCAACATCAGTACCTGCCCTTAACCCTACAAAACGCTTTTGGGATGAAGTCTTCTTGTCCCAAAGGTGTTCAGCAGGTTTGAGGTCATGGAGTAACTCAAGTGTCCTGCACAAAGCCTTGTTCTCAACCCAACTTTTGGAGGACCTTTGGTATAAGGTCTTCTCATCCAACATCAGTACCTGCCCTTAACCCTACAAAACGCTTTTGCGAGGAAGTCTTCTTGTCCCAAAGGTGTTCAGTAGGTTTGAGGTCATGGAGGAAATCCAGTGTCCTGCACAGAGCTCTGGATTTTGAACCAGGTCTTCTCATCCATTAGTTCCTGACCTCACATATAAGCACAAACTCCCACAGACATCCTCCAGCATCTTGTGGAAAGCCTTCCATAAAGAGTGGAGGATTTTATTACCACAGACAATTTTATGTTAATGGCCATGATTTTGGAATACGTTGTCCAACAAGATCATATAGGTGTGATGGGCACATGACCTTTAATGGCCCCCCAGTCTTAGTCTGTAGGGTTCAATATTGAGTTGGCCCCGCCCTTTCCACGCACATGACCTTTAATGGCCCCCCGGTCTTAGTCTGTAGGGTTCAATATTGAGTTGGCCCCGCCCTTTGCAGCTATAACAGCTTCAACTCTTCTGGGAAGGCCGTCCACAAGGTTTAGGAGGGTGTCTATGGGAAGGTTGGACCATTCCTCCAGAAGCACATTTGTCAGGTCAGGCACTGATGTCGGGGGAGGAGGCCTGGCTCACAGTCTCCATTCTAATTCATCCCAAAGGTGTTCTATGGGGTTGAGGTCAGGACTCTGTGCAGGACAGTCAAGTTCCTCCACCCCAAACTGGCTCCTCCATGTCTTTATGGACCTTGGTTTGTGCACTGGTGGGCAGTCATGTTGGAACAGGAAGGGGCCATCCCCAAACTCTTCCCACAAAGTTGGGGGCATGAAATTGTCCAAAATGTCGTCCCTTCACTGGAACTAGGGGGCCAAACCCAACCCCTGAGGAACAACCCCACACCATAATCCCCCCTCCAATCTTTACACTTGGCACAATGCAGTCAGGCAAGTACTGTTCTCCTGGCAACCGCCAAGCCCAGACACGTCCATTGGATTGCCAGACAGAGAAGCGTGATTGGTCCCTCCAGAGAACACTTCTCCATGCTCTAGAGTCCAGTGGTGGCGTGCTTTACACCACGGCATCCGACGCTTTGCATTGCACTTGGTGATGGAAGGCTTGGATGCAGCTGCTCGGCCATGGAAACCCATTCCATGAAGCTCTCTACGCACTGTTGTTGGGCTCATCTGAAGGCCACACCAAGTTTGGAGGTCTTTAGCTATTGACTCTGCAGACAGTTGGTGACTTCTGCGCACTGTGCGCTTCAGCATGCGCTGACCCCGCCCTGTCATGTGACGTGGCCTACCACTTGGTGGCTGAGTGGCTGTTGTTCCCAGTTGCTTCCACTTTGTTATAATCCCACTAACAGTTGAGCGTGGAATATTTAGTAGCCAGGAAATGTCACGGATGGACTTATTGCCCAGGTGGCCACCTATCACGGGACCACGCTTGGAGTCACTGAGCTCCTGAGAGCGACCCATTCTTTCACCAATGTTTGTAGAAGCCGTCTGCATGCCTAGGGGCTTGATTGTATACACCTGTGTCCATGGAGGTGATTGGAACACCTGAATCACATGATATGGAGGGGATTGGAACACCTGAATCACATGATTTGGAGGGGATTGGAACACCTGAATCACATGATATGGAGGGGATTGGAACACCTGAATCACATGATTTGGAGGGGATTGGAACACCTGAATCACATGATATGGAGGGGATTGGGATACCTGAATCACATGATATGAAGGGGATTGGAACACCTGAATCACATGATATGGAGGGGATTGGAACACCTGAATCACATGATATGGAGGGGATTGGAACACCTGAATCACATGATATGGAGGGGATTGGAACACCTGAATCACATGATATGGAGGGGATTGGAACACCTGAATCACATGATATGGAGGGGATTGGAACACCTGAATCACATGATTGGGAGGGGATTGGAACACCTGAATCACATGATTGGGAGGGCGGGGCCAATACTCTGGGCAATATAGTGTATATTTCCATGCTTTGGTCTCCTATATGAAATAATAACCTTCCTCGCTGACATTTTGGTTGTTCTTACAGTGGAGCAGGTCACAGATGTCGTCCTCTACTCGCTGGACAAGTACACCAAAATTGTTTGCAGCGAGGAGATGAAGTGAGTATTTAAAGTGAAATTTTTTTTGTTTTGTTTTAAAAAAATAATACCCCTGGAGGTGTTAAAAAGGCAGATCTGGCTGCAATACTCACCTCCTGTCCAATGCTGTCCTCCCCCGCAGTTATTCCTTTCTGCCACTAGATGTCCTCAGTCTTCCAGGTTGAATGAGGCCGAGCCTCGATTCAATCCAGAAGACTGAGGACTTACTGTGAGTGCAAGGATTCATAGCCCCGCCCCCGAGGAATCACAGCAGCGCACTGGTGCAGCGCGAAATTCATCACATTTCATTGAGGATATCCCGCTCACTACTGAAGAAGATCCAGAGGGGACCTTGCGGATCACGTGACCGACCTGCAGACATTTGGGAAAGGTATGTATATAAAGAAACAAAATACGCCAATGGGACCTTCCAGGAGGGGGCGGGGTATGAAAAGCAAAGGTTAGTCCAAAACACCGAAATGCGTGGCCAAACCCTCCGTCCAATCCACCAATCCACCATCCCTCACCCCCGGAAGTACGGCGTATTCATTGTAGATGACGTTTGTCCTCTCTCCCCAGTGACACCGTAGCGGCAAATTCCGCCTTCAGCAAGTCGTACCAGGTGACCCCCCTGTTGGCCGATAATACGGAGAAGCGCGGTCTGGCACTGGACGGCAAACTGAAGCATGGCGACACCAACCTGGCGTCCTCCACGGTGTAATTATACCTTCATCTTCTGTATTCCAACAGTTCCATCCGCATCCCCTTCATCCCATTCCGCTACGTATCAATGTTACGTTGTCTAGAAGTCGGCCTGTGGCCAGGATTTACATAACAGAGACAATCCTCAACCACCTCTGTAGCCGCAGGCACTGTGGGCCAATTCATCCTGAAAGTTCACAGCAGAAGCACTGCTGTCATTCTCCCAGCAGCTTAGATTTACACTTCCAGCAGTGACTCAGGAACGTCACTCCCTCAGTTCCCCCTCCCGGCAGTGACTCAGGAACGTCACTCCCTCAGTTCCCCCTCCCGGCAGTGACTCAGGAACTTCACTCCCCCTGTTCCCCCTCCCGGCAGTGACTCAGACCACCCAGCTTCACCCCCCCCAGCAGTGATTCAGCAGCTCAGCTCCCCCTCCCAGCAGTAACTCAGACCACCCACCTTCACCCACCCCCCCAGCAGTGACTCAGACCACCCAGCTCCCTCCCCCCAGCAGTGACTCAGACCACCCAGCTCCCCCTCCCAGCAGTGACTCAGACCACCCAGCTCCCCCCCAGCAGTGACACAGCAGCTCATCTCCCCCTCCCAGCAGTGACTCAGACCACCCAGCTCCCCCCCAGCAGTGACTCAGACCACCCAGCTCCCCTCCCAGCAGTGACACAGCAGCTCATCTCCCCCTCCCAGCAGTGACTCAGACCACCCACCTTCACTCCCCCCCCCCCCAGCAGTGACTCAGACCACCCAGCCCCCCCCCCCCAGCAGTGACTCAAACCACCCAGCTCCCCCCCCAGCAGTGACTCAGCAGCTCAGCTCCCCCCCAGCAGTGACTCAGACCACCCAGCTCCCCCCCCAGCAGTGACTCAGACCACCCAGCTCCCACCCCCAGCAGTGACTCAGCAGCTCAGCTCCTCCTGTTTCATGACTCCCCTGCGGTCAGTGAGGATTGGTTCCTTCCCATCATCATGTGCCCCTTCATTGGCCGGCCGCAGGTTTACTTCAATCATCAAACGAGTATAAAATATGAAATGCCATTTGAATAACTCCACCCCCTTTTGCCCGCAGCCTGCGCCCGGGGATGGACAAGGAGGTGCTGGGGATTCTGGTGTCCTACAAAGTCCGCGTGAACTTGATGGCATCCCGAGGCGGGTGAGTTGGTGAGACCGAAAATCCTGTGTGCCCCCCGACCTGCTGGGCGCCATTTCCCAGAAGATGAGGTCACATCGTCCTCATTGTACAATCCAGGCCATGTATGCGGTCAGCGAGTGTCGGGTTGAGCCATGCGTGCGGTTGGCGAGCGCTGGGTCAAGCCATGCGTGCGGTCGGTGAGCTCCAGGTTGAGCCATGCGTGCGGTCGCTGAGCGCCGGTTCAAGACATGCATGTGGTTGGTGAGCGCTGGGTCGAGCCATACATGCAGTCGGCGAGCTCCGGGTCGAGCCATGCATGCAGTCGGCGAGCTCTGGGTCGAGCCATGCGTGCGGTCGGCGAGCTCTGGGTCGAGCCATGCGTGCGGTCGGCGAGCTCCGGGTCGAGCCATGTGTGTGGTCGCTGAGCGCCGGTTCAAGACATGCATGTGGTTGGTGAGCGCTGGGTCGAGCCATACATGCAGTCGGCGAGCTCCGGGTCGAGCCATGCATGCAGTCGGCGAGCTCTGGGTCGAGCCATGCGTGCGGTCGGCGAGCTCTGGGTCGAGCCATGCGTGCGGTCGGCGAGCTCCGGGTCGAGCCATGTGTGTGGTCAGCGAGCTCCAGGTCGAGCCATGCGTGTGGTCGGCGAGCTCCGGGTCGAGCCATGCATGCAGTCGGCGAGCTCCGGGTCGAGCCATGCATGCAGTCGGCGAGCTCTGGGTCGAGCCATGCGTGCGGTCGGCGAGCTCCGGGTCGAGCCATGCATGCAGTTGGAGAGCGCTGGGTTGAGCCATGCGTGCGGTCGGCAAGCTCTGGGTCGAGCCATGCGTGCGGTCGGCGAGCTCCGGGTCGAGCCATGTGTGTGGTCAGCGAGCTCCAGGTCGAGCCATGCGTGTGGTCGGTGAGCTCCGGGTCGAGCCATGCATGCAGTTGGAGAGCGCTGGGTTGAGCCATGCGTGTGGTCGGCTAGCTCTGGGTCGAGCCATGCGTGCGGTCAGCGAGCTCCAGGTCGAGCCATGCGTGTGGTCGGCGAGCTCCGGGTCGAGCCATGCATGCAGTTGGAGAGCTCTGGGTTGAGCCATGCGTGCAGTTGGTGAGTGCTGAGTCAAGCCATGCGTGCGGTCGGCGAGCACCAGTTCGAGTCATGCATGTGGTTGGTGAGTGCTGGGTTGAGCCATGCGTGCGGTCGGTGAGTGCTGGGTCGAGCCATGCGTACGGTTGGCGAGCGTCGGGTTGAGCCATGCGTGCGGTCGGTGAGTGCTGGGTCGAGCCATGCGTGCGGTTGTAGAGAGACTGCATGCCATGTTTTAGATGCGTTTAGCATTTTGCATTTTTCTTTTTTTCCAAAAACGCAACGTTTGGCATTTAAAAAAAAGTCCCCGCCCCTTTCCCAAAAAACGCACCGGACGAAAACGCGGAGATGCGAACCTGTCCCATAGGAAATCATGTTCAAAGGGGGGGCGGTAAAAATGCAGCACAACTGCCTTTTTTTTTTTAACCGCAAGTGTAACTATGTTTTGCCAACATAAAGCCGCTCACAATACATCGATCGTTATAAAAAACGATTGGCGCCCCCCTCTGTGTGACCTCCAACATGACTTCTTTTCTTCTCTTCTCCAGCATTCTGGGAGACCTTATATCCAGGTAAGTGCACAGGAGGAACATACCTGAGTAGGGATCGGTGGCCACACACGTATCGATCGGTGGCCACACACACACATATCGATCGGTGACCACACACACACACGTATCGATCGGTGACCACACACACACACATCGATCGGTGGCCACACACACACGTACCGATCGGTGACCACACACACACATATCGATCGTTGACCACACACACACACATCGATCGGTGGCCACACAAACGTACCGATCGGTGACCACACACACACATATCGATCGGTGGCCACACACACACATATCGATCGGTGGCCACACACACACGTACCGATTGGTGGCCACACACATACATATCGATCGGTGACCACACACACACATATCGATCGGTGACCACACACACACACATCGATCGGTGGCCACACACACACACATCGATCGGTGGCCACACAAACGTACCGATCGGTGACCACACACACACACATATCGATCGGTGACCACACACACACACACATCGATCGGTGACCACACACACACACACATCGATCGGTGGCCACACACACACACATCGATCGGTGGCCACACACACACATCGATCGGTGGCCACACACACACATATCGATCGGTGACCACACACACACACATCGATCGGTGGCCACACACACACGTACCGATCGGTGACCACACACACACATATCGATCGGTGGCCACACACACACATATCGATCGGTGGCCACACACACACATATCGATCGGTGACCACACACACACACATCGATCGGTGGCCACACAAACGTACCGATCGGTGACCACACACACATCGATCGGTGACCACACACACACACATCGATCGGTGACCACACACACACACATCGATCGGTGGCCACACACACATATCGATCGGTGGCCACACACACATATCGATCGGTGGCCACACACACATATTGATCGGTGACGAATCCCTCATCAATTATAATAGGAAATGAAATTGAAGCGTACGGGACGCTATTGATTGGATACAAGATCGATCAGATTGATAATGACCATTTCATTGATCTCTGTGACGATCGGTTCTCTGACACAAACGCAGATATTCAGTTCGATCGATCAGAAGCGATCGATAGAATTGACTTGCCAGGCTTGATATGGATAGAGCTCACTATAACAATTGATTGGAGGGTCCGTGGTTTACAATTCGACTTCGATCCAATCATTTTTAGTTCCCATATAGAAGAAAACAATTTTGGCCATATTCAATATATTTCAAAATATATTTAAATAAATAAAAATAAAAAAAAAATAAAAAAAAATAAATATTTATAAATACTGTTTGTTGAAATGCGTTTTTATTACAAAATATATGAAAAATATTTTTAAAAATACATTTCAAATATACTGTATGTCTTTAAAAATACAAATCTACATTTTTTAAAACGCATTTACAAAATTGTTAAAATGACTTTTTTATATGTTAAAAAAAATCTGAAGAATATATTTAAAAAATATATATATTTTTCATATATTTTGTAATATACTGCATTTTGAAATGCGTTTTTTTATATATTACAAAATATATGAAAAATATATATTTTTTTTAAATACATTCTTCAGATTTTTTTTAACATATAAAAAAGTCATTTTAACATATATTTGTAAATGCGTTTTAAAAAATGTAGATTTGTATTTTTAAAGACATACAGTATACTTGAAAAATGTATTCTTAAAAATATTTTTCATATATATATTAATATATATACAAAATATATATTTTTTAAATATATTCTTCACTTTTTTTAACATATACAAATATATGTTAAAATGACTTTTATATTTTTGTAAATGCATTCCAAAAAATGTAGATTTGTATTTTTTTTTTTTTGCATGTTGAAATGTTTTTTTACAACACAGATGAAAAATATTTTAAAAAATACATTTTCAAATATACTGTATATCTTTAAAAATACAAATTTACATCTTTGGTACGCATTTACAAATATATGTTAAAATGGATTTTTTATATGTTAAAAAAATCTGAAGAATATATTTATAAAAAATATATTTTTAAAAATATTTGTCATATATTTTGTAATATATAAAAAAATGAATTTCAAAGTGCAGTATATATATACAGTCATGGCCGAAATTGTTGGCACCCTTGATATTTTTCCTGAAAATCAAGTATTTCACACAAAAAAGGTATTGCATTAACACATGTTTTGCTATACACATGTTTATTCCCTTTGTATGTATTGGAACAAATATAAAACAGAGGCAGAAAAGCAAATATGACATAATGTCACACAAAACCCCAAAAATGGGCTGGACAAAAGTATTGGCACCCTTAACTTAATATTTGGTTGCACACCCTTTGGAAAACATAACTGAAATCAGTCGCTTCCTATAACCATCAATAAGCTTCTGACACCTCTCACCCGGAATTTTGGACCACTCTTCCTTTGCAAACAGCTCCAGGTCTCTCTTATTGGAAGGACACCTTTTCCCAACAGCAATTTTAAGATCTCTCCACAGGTGTTCAATGGGATTTAGATCTGGGCTCATTGCTGGCCACTTCAGAACTCTCCAGCGCTTCTTTGCCATCCATTTCTGAGTGCTTTTTGACGTATGTTTGGGGTCATTGTCCTGCTGGAAGACCCAGGATCTTGGACGCAAACCCAGCTTTCTGACACTGGGCCCTACAGTGCGACCCAAAATCCTTTGGTAATCCTCAGATTTCATGATGCCTTGCACACAGTCAAGGCACCCAGTGCCAGAGGCAGCAAAACAACCCCAAAACATCATTGAACCTCCACCATATTTTACCGTAGGTACTGTGTTTTGTTCTTTGTAGGCCTCATTCCGTTTTCGGTAAACAGTAGAATGATGTGCTTTACCGAAAAGCTCTATCTTGGTCTCATCTGTCCACAAGACGTTTTCCCAGAAGGCTTTTGGCTTACTCAAGTACATTTTGGCAAACTGTAGTCTTGCTTTTTTATGTCTCTGTGTCAGCAGTGGGGTCCTCCTGGGTCTCCTGCCATAGCGTTTCATTTCATTTAAATGTCGACGGATAGTTCGCGCTGACACTGATGCTCCCTGAGCCTGCAGGACAGCTTGAATGTCTTTGGAACATGTTTGGGGCTGCTTATCCACCATCCGGACTATTCTGCGTTGCAATCTTTCATCAATTTTCCTCATCCGTCCACGACCAGGGAGATTAGCTACAGTGCCATGGGTTGCAAACTTCTTGATAATGTTGCGCACTGTGGACAAAGGCAAATCTAGTTCTCTGGAGATGGACTTGTAACCTTGAGATTGTTGATATTTTGCCACAATTTTGGTTCTCAGGTCCTCAGACAGTTCTCGTCTCCTCTTTCTGTTGTCCATGCTTAGTGTGGCACAGACAGACACACAATGCAAAGGTTAAGTGAACGTCTCTCCTTTTTATCTGCTTTCAGGTGTGATTTCTATATTGCCCACACCTGTTACTTGCCCCAGGTGAGTTTACAGGAGCATCACATGCTTGTAACATTCTTATTTATCCGCAGTTGTGAAAGGGTGCCAATACTTTTGTCCAGCCCATTTTTGGAGGTTTGTGTGACATTATGTCGAATTTGCTTTCTTTCCTCCCTTTTTTTGTTTTGTCCCAATACACACAAAGGGAATAAACATGTGTATAGCAAAACATGTGTTAATGCAATACGTTTCGTGAGAAATACATGATTTCCTGGAGAAATATCAAGGGTGCCAACAATTTCGGCCATGACTGTGTATATATATATATATATATATATATATATATATATATATATATTACAAAATATCAGAAAAATATTTTTAAAAAAACATTTTTCAAATATACTGTATGTCTTTAAAAATACAAATTTAAATTTTTGGTATGCATTTACAAATTTATGTAAAAAAAATGTTAATAAAAATCTGAAATGTATATATTTAAAAAATATATATTTTTCATATATTTTATAATACATAAAAACGCATTTCAAAATGCAGTATATATATTACAAAATATGAGAAAAATATTTTTAAAAACACATTTTTCAAATATACTGTATGTCTGTAAAAATACAAATCTACATTTTTTGGAACGCATTTACAAATATATGTTATAATGACTTTTTTATATGTTAAAAAAAATATTTTTCATATATTTTGTAATATATAAAAAAACGCATTTCAAAATGCAGTATATATATTACAAAATATATGAAAAATATTTTTAAAAATACATTTCAAATATACTGTATGTCTTTAACAATACAAATACATTTTTGGAATGCATTTACACAATATATGAAAAATATATGTTTTTGTTAAATATATTTTTCAGATTGTTTTTAACGTAGAAAAAAAAAGTCATTTTAACATATATTTGTAAATGCATTCCAAAAAATGTAGATTTGTATTTTTAAAGACATACAGTATATTTGAAAATGTATTTTTAAAAATATTTTTCATCTGTGTTGTAAAAAACATTTCAACATTCAAAAAAAAAAATACAAATCTACAATTTTTGGAATGCATTTACAAATATAAAAAAGTCATTTTAACATATATTTGTATATGTTAAAAAAAATGTGAAGAATATATTTAAAAAATATATAATTTGTATATATATTAAAAATATATTTTACTAAATATCTGAAAAATATTTTTAAAAACACATTTTTCAAGAATACTGTATGTCTTTAATAATACAAATTTAAATTTTTGGTATGCATTTACAAATTTATGTGAAAAAAAATGTTAAAATGACTTTTTTATATGTTAATAAAGTATCTGAAGAATATATTTAAAAAATATATATTTTTCATATATTTTGTAATATATAAAAAAATGCATTTCAAAGTGCAGTATGTATATATATATATATATTACAAAATATCTGAAAAATATTTTTAAAAACACATTTTTCAAATATACTGTATAAAGAAAAAAAATGTTAAAATGACTTTTTTATATGTTAATAAAACATCTGAAGAGTATATTTAAAAAATATATATTTTTCATATATTTTATAATACATAACAACGCATTTCAAAATGCAGTATATATATTACAAAATATAAGAAAAATATTTTTAAAAACACATTTTTCAAATATACTGTATATCTTTAAAAATACAAATTTACATTTTTGGTATGCATGTACAAGTATATGTAAAAAAAATGTTAAAATTACTTTTTTATATGTTAAAACAAAATCTGAAGAATATATTTAAAAAAAATATATTTTTAAAAATATTTTTCATATATTTTGTAATATATAAAAAAAAATATATATGTGTGTGTGTATATATATATATATATATATATATATATATATATATATTTTACAAAATATCTGAAAAATATTTTTAAAAACACATTTTTCAAATATACTGTATGTCTTTAAAAATACAAATTTAAATTTTTGGTATGCATTTACAAATTTATGTGAAACAAAATTTTAAAATGACTTCTTTATATGTTAATAAAGTATCTGAAGAATATATTTAAAAAATATATTTTTTTCATATATTTTATAATATATAAAAACGCATTTCAAAATGCAGTATATATATTACAAAGTATAAGAAAAATATTTTTAAAAATACATTTTTCAAGTATACTGTATATCTTTAAAAATACAAATTTACATCTTTAGTATGCATTTACAAATATATGTAAAAAAAAATGTTAAAATTACTTTCTTATATGTTAAAAAAAATCTGAAGAATATATTTAAAAAATATATTTTTAAAAATATTTTTCATATATTTTGTAATATATAAAAAAAATGCATTTCAAAGTGCAGTATGTATATATATATATATATATATATATATATATATTACAAAATATCTGAAAAATATTTTTAAAAACACATTTTTCAAATATACTGTATGTCTTTAAAAATACAAATTGAAATTTTAGGTATGCATTTACAAATGTATGTGAAAAAAAATATTAAAATGACTTTTTTATATGTTAATAAAACATCTGAAGAGTATATTTAAAAAATATATTTTTTCATATATTTTATAATACATAAAAACGCATTTCAAAATGCAGTATATATTACAGAATATCTGAAAAATATTTTTAAAAGCACATTTTTCAAATATACTGTATCTCTTTAAAAATACAAATTTAAATTTTTGGTATGCATGTACAAATATATGTAAAAAAAATGTTAAAATTACTTATTTATATGTTAAAAAAAATCTGAAGGATATATTTTAAAAAAATATATTTTTAAAAATATTTTTTATACATTTTGTAATATATAAAAAATGCATTTCAAAGTGCAGTATATATATATATATATATATATATATATATATATACTAAATATATGAAAATATTTTATAAAAATACATTTTTCAAGTATACTGTATATCTTTAAAAATACAAATTTACATTTTTAGTATGCATTTACAAATATATGTAAAAATATAGGTTCAAATAGATTTTTTATATGTTAAAAAAAATCTGAAGAATGCAGTATATTTTATATATATATATATATATATATATATATATATTACAAAATATATGAAAAATATATTTAAAAAACATAAAAAGGCTGAGATGCGGATAAAACAGATATGCAGAAAGAGCAGCAGGGGGCGCCGGTGGGGGGGAGGGGCATTTGCACATTTTTATTATTTTATTTTATTATTTTATCTTTTTATTATCTTTTTTTTTCAGTGATGTATCAGTGGAGCTGCCACTGGTTCTGATGCATCCCAAGCCTGCTGAAGGTGAGTCCGCATGAGGATGTGACGGGTGGTCTGGAATGTACACCGCGGACGCACAACGTACAGCTGACGTTTGCGTTGATCCCTCTCGCACGGCCACAGTTCACCACAAATCTTCTTTTTTACTTTTTTTATTTTCTTTTTTACCTTATCTGCTAACATATGTAACAAGCGAACACGCTCGGTGCCTTTAGTAGATCGCAGACATGTGCAGTTCCTTTCATTCTGGACTAATTTTCCGTTAATCGGAGATTCGGATGAATCCAAATGACAACAGTAACGAATTTAAACGAATATGAAATAACGAAACGAAATTCAAATTGATTCGAAAATAAGACTAGAATAAAATACAACAGAAAATAAAGAAATAGAAAAGAATAGAATCCATTAGAACAGCATAGAAAAGATTAGAACAGAAAATCAAAGAATAGAATAGAAAAGAATAGAGTAAAACAGAACAAAGTAGAACAGAAAATAAAGGAATAGAATCGATTAGAAGAGAAAAGAATAGAAAAATCAACGAATAGAATAGAAAAGATTAGAATAGAGAATCAACGAATAGAATAGAAAAGATTAGAATAGAGAATCAACGAATAGAATAGAAAATAATAGAGTAAAACAGAGCAAAGCAGAACAGAAAATAAAGGAATAGAATCAAATCAATTAGAATAGAATAGAATAAAAAATCAAAGATTTGAATAAATTAGAATAGAATAGAAAATATTAGAATAGAGAATCAAAGAATAGAATAGAAAAGAATAGAGTAAAACAGAGCAAAATAGAACAGAAAATAAAGGAATAGAATAGAAGCAATTAGAATAGAATAGAAAATAAAGAAATAGAAAAAGAATAGAATCCATTACACTAGCATAGAAAAGATTAGAACAGAAAATCAAAGAATAGAATAGAAAATAATAGCGCAAAACACAGCAAATTAGAACAGAAAATAAATGAATAGAATAGAATAAATTAGAACAGAATAGAAAATAAAGGAATAGAATAGAAAAGATTAGAAAAGAGAACCAATGAATAGAATAGAAAATAATAGAGTAAAACAGAACAAAATAGAACAGAAAATAAAGGAATAAATTGAATCAATTAGAATATAATAGAAAATAAAGGAATAGAATAGAATAAATTTGAATAGAAAATAAAGAAATAGAAAAAGAATAGAATCCATTAGACTAGCATAGAAAAGATTAGAACAGAAAATCAAAGAATAGAATAGAAAATAATAGCGCAAAGCACAGCAAAAGAGAACAGAAAATAAATGAATAGAATAGAATAGAAAAGATTAGAACAGAGAATCAAAGAATAGAATAGAAAATTACAGAGTAAAACAGAACAAAGTAGAACCGAAAATAAAGGAATAGAATCGATTAGAATAGAATAGAAAAATCAAAGAATAGAATAGAAAAGATTAGAATAGAGAATCAACGAATAGAATAGAAAATAATAAGGTAAAACAGAGCAAAACAGAACAGAAAATAAAGGAATAGAATAGAAAAGAATAGAAAATCAAAGAATAGAATATAAAATACAGGAATAGTATAGAATCAATTAGAATAGAATAGAAAATAATAGAATAAAACAGAGCAAAATAGAACAGAAAATAAAGGAATAGAATAGAAAAGAATAGAATAGAAAATACAGGAATAGAATAGAATAAATTAGAATAGAATCGAAAATCAAAGAATAGAATAGAAAAGATCAGAATAGAGAAACAATAGAACAGAATAACTCAGAAAGAATATAACTGCCTCCCGAAACTCGAATAGTTGAATAGAACGAATGTGAATTAGAACAGAATACATTAGAATAACATAAGAATAGAATAGATTAGAAAAGACTAAAATACTTTACAAAAAAATCGTGAATTGTGCCGTGGCGACGCGAGTCGCGATCGAAAAAGACCCCGGGGAAAATTTCTCCGAGGACACAGACGATTGGACGGGATGACTCCTCTATATACTGATGCAGTGACATCATCACTCGTAGATCGCCCCTCCCCCTCGCCCCCGGATTCGTCGTTTCTCCGAGGACACAGACGATTGGACGGGATGACTCCTCTATATACTGACACAGTGACATCATCACTCGTAGATCGCCCCTCTCCCTCGCCCCCGGATCCGTTGTTTCTCCGAGGACACAGACGATTGGACAGATACTCCTCTATATACTGACACAGTGACATCATCACTCGTAGATGGTCCCTCCCCCTCGCCCCCGGATCCGTTGTTTCTCCGAGGACACAGGCGATTGGACGGGATGACTCCTCTATATACTGATGCAGTGACATCATCACTCGTAGATCGCCCCTCCCCCTCGCCCCCGGATTCGTCGTTTCTCCGAGGACACAGACGATTGGACGGGATGACTCCTCTATATACTGACACAGTGACATCATCACTCGTAGATCGCCCCTCTCCCTCGCCCCCGGATCCGTTGTTTCTCCGAGGACACAGACGATTGGACAGATACTCCTCTATATACTGACACAGTGACATCATCACTCGTAGATGGTCCCTCCCCCTCGCCCCCGGATCCGTTGTTTCTCCGAGGACACAGGCGATTGGACGGGATGACTCCTCTATATACTGACGCAGTGACATCATCACTCGTAGATGGCCCCTCCCCCTCGCCCCCGGATCCGTCGGTTCTCCGAGGAGACAGACGATTGGACGGGATGACTCCTCTATATACTGACGCAGTGACATCATCACTCACATATATTGAGCAACTTCAGTAACTCCTTCTTTTTTCTCGTTTTTCCTCCACCTTGGACCCTCCAGGCACAACCAGGTAGGATCTTTATACACAGACGTGATTGTCTCGTGGTTTTATAAATTGGTTGGTCCGTGTGGCTGCTGACGATTGATTGGTCGATCGATCGATGTACATTGCAGGGATCTGAAAGCGATTCTACAAGTTGTGATTAAAAAAATGATCGAAAACAGGGGCGGACTGACCACTTGGAAACTCGGGCACTGCCCAAGGGCCCCGGGGTCAGTAGGGGGCCCCATGAGATGCCCCTGGTACCTTTTTCATAGGCTTTTTTGAGTTTGGGCAAGGACCCCAGGGGCCCCATGATCCCCTATTGCTCGGGGGCCCCATGAGTTGTCAGTCCGCCCCTGATCAAAAACCAACAAGCACGTCTACACTTACCTGCTCTGTGCAATGGCATTACACAGAGCATCCCCCATCCTCTTCTTTTTTGGGCCCCTTGTTGGCGGTCTTGGCTCCTCCCCTCCACTACTGAGGGCCCCCAACAGCAAGCCTCTTGCTATGGGGGCACTCAAGCAGGCGTTTTCCATTCACATACAGCCCTGCCCCCCCACCGCTCTCTCCTCACTGGCTCCTGCTGCTGTGTGAGCCAACCAGGAGAGAGCCCCGGGAGAGCCACTGCTCTCATGCACAGCGCTGGATCGAGATGGGGCTGAGGTATGTATAAGGGGGGGGGGGCGGGGGGGCGGGGGGGGGGCCCTGCACCCACAGGTTTTTTTTTTGTTTTTTGCATTCCGTCTTTATTAGTTTTCACGGAATGTTACAAAAAAACAGGAAAATTAGAACAATCGATCAGCTGCTGCACCTTGCTGGGCTCTCATGAGGAAAGCGGCAGGGTCTGCATTCCTTTACATGTGATTTCACTTTGGGAGGATCTCAGCAGAAATGACATTTTTTGTTGCAGGGGATGCCCAAAAATCTGACTTGTATATTAGTGCAGCCAATCACACAGGCAGGAAATGACATTTCTGGGGGGGCGGTCCATATACAAGAAGGGCGGGATAGGTGTGGAGCTGGAAGGGCAAGGAAGGGCAGGATGGATCTGGAATCAGAAGGGCAAGGAAGGGCAGGATGGGTGTGGAAATACCAAGACAGAGGAGGGCAGGATGGGTCTGGAACCACCAAGGCAGAGGAAGGGCAGGATGGGTCTGGAACCACCAAGGCAGAGGAAGGGCAGGATGGGTCTGGAACCACCAAGACAGAGGAGGGCAGGATGGGTCTGGAACTGGAAGGGCAGAGGAGGGCAGGATGGATCTGGAATCAGAAGGGCAGAGGAGGGCAGGATGGGTGTGGAACTACCAAGGCAGAGGAGGGCAGGATGGATCTGGAACCACCAAGGCAGAGGAGGGCAGGATGGATCTGGAGCCACCAAGGTAGAGGAGGGCAGGATGGATCTGGAACCACCAAGGCAAAGGAAGGCAGGATGGGTCTGGAACCACCAAGGCAGAGGAGGGCAGGATGGATCTGGAACCACCAAGGCAGAGGAGGGCAGGATGGATCTGGAACCACCAAGGCAGAGGAAGGCAGGATGGGTCTGGAACCACCAAGGCAGAGGAAGGCAGGATGGTCTGGAACCACCAAGGCAGAGGAGGGCAGGATGGATCTGGAACCACCAAGGCAGAGGAGGGCAGGATGGGTCTGAAACCACCAAGGCAGAGGAGGGCAGGATGGGTCTTGAACCACCAAGGCAGAGGAGGGCAGGATGGGTCTGGAACCAAGGCAGAGGAAGGCAGGATGGGTCTGGAACCACCAAGGCAGAGGAGGGCAGGATGGGTCTGGAACCACCAAGGCAGAGGAGGGCAGGATGGGTCTGTAACTACTAAGGTAGAGGAGGGCAGGATGGATCTGGAACTACCAAGGCAGAGGAGGGCAGGATGGATCTGGAACCACCAAGGTAGAGGAGGGCAGGATGGATCTGGAACTACCAAGGCAGGAGAGGGCAGGATGGATCTGGAACCACCAAGGCAGAAGAGGGCAGGATGGGTCTGGAACCACCAAGGCAGAGGAGGGCAGGATGGATCTGGAACTACCAAGGCAGAGGAAGGCAGGATGGGTCTGGAACCACCAAGGCAGAGGAGGGCAGGATGGGTCTGGAACCACCAAGACAGAGGAGGGCAGGATGGATCTGGAACCACCAAGGCAGGGGAGGGCAGGATGGGTCTGGAACCACCAAGGCAGGGGAGGGCAGGATGGGTCTGGAACCACCAAGGCAGAGGAGGGCTAGATGGGTCTGGAACTAGGAAAGTACAAAGTTATATATTGTATTGTTATAGTTTTTTCTGCCATTTTTCCAAGAATTTATGAATGTGATCACAAAAAGTACAAGGGTGACATTTCAGGGCCTTGCAGGACCCCTTCATCAGTCATGCGACGACACGAGTGACCACACATGCTTCCCAAAGGAGTCCTGAGAGGCTCTGGAACCTCGCACTTGTACTCATTATGACGTGATATGGACCCATGGTGAGGGTGCAACACGCTACCCAATGGATGGAGAAGAGTAGAGTGTTGACCTCATCATCGTGACGAGGTTCCTTCATAATCCAATGATCAGATGATGGGGATGGTGGGAATGGTGGCATCTCCATCCTTGCTAAACAATATGGCGGGTGGGTCTAGGATCCTCTCCCATGAGGATCCTAGATGCCTCGTGATTGGCCCAGAGCTGTCACATGGGGACAAGGAAAGAGTCCGCTGACCCGTCTGAGCTCCGACACGTCAGTTCGGAGAGAGGGAACACGCGTGAACTCATTGCGACACCGTGAATCCGGCCTCAGTAGTCAACTGTATGAGAATGTGTTCTGTAACGGACCTCTCCTGATACTCGCAGTGCGGAGGACGTGGTGATCGAGGAGTTCGCTCGCCAAAAGCTACAGGGAGAGCAAGACGACGAGGAGGACAAGGAGGAGGCGAGCTGACGACATTATTCCGAATCATCGTGGTCGTTATCTGCAAGAACGTCACCACCCCACCCCCGCTTCCTTACCGAGGTCTACTAGAATCGCAACTTGTCTCTTTGTTTCTTGTTTTTATTTTTTAGTCCGTTTCGAAATGTTCGATGTATTACTAAAACTGTGAAAATAAAGGACTGATCATATCTTGTAGGCACAAAAATGGCTTTAGACTGGTTATTCGTTTTTTTTTCATGTCTAATGGGGTAGATTATTATTCACAAAAGTCTGGCTCTCGAGAAACTGCAAAAATGCCACGGTAGCCCGTTTATATCATTGGGAGACTACTGTGGTCAGATATCACCAGAGGACTACTGTGGTCAGATATCACCAGAGGACTACCGTGGTCAGATATCACCAGAGGACTACTGTGGTCAGATATTGCCAGAGGACTAACATGGTCAGATATCACTAGGGGACTACTGTGGTCAGATATCGCCAGAGGACTAACATGGTCAGATATCACTAGGGGACTACTGTGGTCAGATATCGCCAGAGGACTAACATGGTCAGATATCACTAGGGGACTACTGTGGTCAGATATCGCCAGAGGACTACAGTGGTCAGATATTGCCAGAGGACTACCGTGGTCAGATATCACTAGGGGACTACTGTGGTCAGATATTACTAGAGGACTACCATGGTCAGATATCGCCAGAGGACTACTGTGGTCAGATATCACTAGGGGACTACTGTGGTCAGATATCACTAGGGGACTACTGTGGTCAGATATCACTAGGGGACTACTGTGGTCAGATATCACTAAGGGACTACCATGGTCAGATATCACAAAGGGACTACTGTGGTCAGAAATCACTAGAGGACTATGGTGGTCAGATATCACTAGGGGACTACTGTGGTCAGATATCACTAGGGGACTACGATAGTTAAATATCACTGAGGGACTATGGTGGTCAAATATCGCTAGGTTTCTTACATGGTCAGAAGCAACAGGACTACTGTGGTCAGATATCACTAGAGGACTACTGTGGTCAGATATCACTAGGGGACTACCGTGGTCAGATATTACTAGAGGACTACCACGGTCAGATATCACTAGGGGACTACGATGGTCAGATATCACTAGGGGACTACTGTGGACAGATATCACTAGGGGACTACTGTGGTCAGATATCACTAGGGGACTACTGTGGTCAGATATCACTAGGGGACTACCGTGGTCAGATATCACTAGGGGACTACTGTGGTCAGATATTACTAGAGGACTACCATGGTAAGATATCACTAGGGGACTACTGTGGACAGATATCACTAGGGGACTACTGTGATCAGATATCACTAGGGGACTACTGTGGTCAGATGTCACTAGGGGACTACGATGGTCAGATATCACTAGGGGACTACCATGGTCAGATATCACT
>NW_028320676.1:237500-263544 GCF_062004578.1 Staurois parvus
TCTTAAAATTGCTGTTGGGAAAAGGTGTCCTTCCAATAAGAGAGACCTGGAGCTGTTTGCAAAGGAAGAGTGGTCCAAAATTCCGGGTGAGAGGTGTCAGAAGCTTATTGATGGTTATAGGAAGCGACTGATTTCAGTTATGTTTTCCAAAGGGTGTGCAACCAAATATTAAGTTAAGGGTGCCAATACTTTTGTCCAGCCCATTTTTGGGGTTTTGTGTGACATTATGTCATATTTGCTTTTCTGCCTCTGTTTTATATTTGTTCCAATACATACAAAGGGAATAAACATGTGTATAGCAAAACATGTGTTAATGCAATACCTTTTTTGTGTGAAATACTTGATTTTCAGGAAAAATATCAAGGGTGCCAACAATTTCGGCCATGACTGTATATATATATATATATATAATATATTTTTTGTTTGACAGAATATATATATAAATGCATGAATATATATATATATATATATATATATATATATATATATATGTATATATATTTAAAAATATATATATATATATGTATATTTCAAAAATTATATTTGAAATATTAAAAATGAACATATATATATATTTTTTTAAATATATATATATTTAAAAAACTTTTTATATATATATATATATATATATATTTATGTTTTTTATGTTTTTTAAATATATTGAATGAGGCCAAAATTGCAGTATTTCAAATATATGTCGATATATTTAAACTATTTTTCTTCCACGTGGGGTGTCCCCACTGAAAGTTTTCCTCTCACCTCGTATTCCGGGGACAACTCTAAAATTTTGGATTTCCAGTCCCTTTCCCTTTTCGGTGACACCAAAACAAATGAAAAGGGTGACTCTACCCAATGGAGACACAGGCAGCTTTAAAAAAAAACTTGGCAAAGGTTCTAATGGTGGCCATACACCCTTCGATTCTATTATTCGATCGACGCACGATTCAATCAGAACAATTAAATGACCATAAATTTCTCATCGATTTAGACTTGGATTCGATCAAATCGAGTCGACGTTCCAGGGTGGAAAATTACTGATCGTGTTGCATCAATTGGCATCGCTTAGTTCATCAATCCAATCGTTTCTATGAAGACGAGATGATGAGATTGTATGGTGGAGACGATCAGGGACTTACATTATATCTTCCGATGATCGATCGAACTCCACTTCCACGGATTGGCTGTCAACGATCGATCGATTATTCCTACTGAGAGAGATTATTCATAGAATAAATCGATGGCTTAGTGACGCGTGTATGGACACGTAACCCTTCATGTACAACTACAAAAACGTTTTCTCTAGAGATACGCTGCAATAAATATGGTGGAGACGTCATGAAGCCCTAAAAATGAGTCGAGGAGACATGTGACTGCGGAGAGGTCCAGTATGGGGGGGGATTAAAGATCCAGGACCCGTTCCCCCCCCAGGGTTCCTTTTAACCCCAAACCGCCCCCCCCCAAGGTAATCCTAATTCTATTGGATGAGCTGCAGACAGGGTCTCTCAGGATGCAGAAGAGCACAATGTCATCAGAGGGGAGGGGGCAGCAGGGGACCAGCAAACTATGGTGGGGGAGGGGGGGCATTACTGTACCTCCCAACTGGTTTGGGGGGGGGGGTATTCATTTTTGCCTGGAGTGGGGGCTTTAATGACTTCATGATGGGGAATTTGACAATATTACATTGTAATACGCTGATATTTATAACAGTTAATTTATTATATTATAGCTTATATATTTATATACATTTTATTACATATTTATAGTATTTTTTTATTTATATATATTAAAAAAAATTATATATACTGTATATATACATATATATGTGTATATATATATATTTATTTATATATATATATATATATATATATATATAAATACATGTGTGTGTTTGTATGAAGAAAAAAAAAAAATATATATATATATATATATATATATACATATACACACACATTATTATTTTATGTATTAATTTATTGTATATGGTTATATTTTGTAAATTGTTTTCATCTACATATTTTACTATATATTTAATGTACTTTTTACAATAAGTAATTACATTAAATATTTATATTATATTATATATTGTATATTCTTTTTTTAATATACATTATTATATTACACCTTTATAGTATATATATATATCTTAGATTGTAAGCAGGGCCCTATTAACCCTCTTGTATTGTTGCTGTATCATCTCCCTTTATATTGTAAAGCGCTGAGCAACTGTTGGCACTATATAAATCCTGAATAACAATAAAAATAATAATATATAATACATTATTATATTATACATTTATATTATTATATATTTTGCATACTATTTAAATATATTATTATATTATATATTTATATTCATTTATTATATATTTCATGTACTTTTTAATATATATTGTTGTATTAAATATTTCTAATATTTTACTATATATATTATATATAATCTTTATATATATTTTTTATATATTTATATTATTTTACTAAATATTATTATGTATTTTATAAACTTTTTATATACATTTTTGTATTAAAAAACTTATTTTTTTTTTTAAACATATTTTATGCACTTTTTAAAATATGTCATTACGTTAAATAATTATATTATTTTATTATAAATTCTATATGCGCTTTTTTAATATACGTTATTACATATTTATAGGGTTTTTTTTATACTATTCTATTTTTTTTATATATACAATTTTATATTAAACATCTATATTATTTTAGATTTTATTTACTTTTTATGCACATTATTATATTATTATTATTATTATTATAATACAGGATTATTATGGCGCCAACAGTTTGCTCAGCACTTTACAATATAAAAGGAATACAGAAACGGATACAGTTCAATACAAGATATTATATATTTTATTTCATATTGAATATTTATTTTCCTTAATTATGTATTTTATATATACACATATATATTTATTTCAGGTACTTATATAGGGCTGTCAATTTACTCCGCGCTTTACATATATATTGTACATTCACATCAGTCCCCACCCCCGAAGAGCGTACAATCTAAGGTCCCTAACTCACATTCCTACATACACATACTAGGGACAAATTAGACAGGAGCCAATTAACCTACCAGCATGTCTTTGGAGTGTGGGAGGAAACCGGAGTACCCGGAGGAAACCCACACAGGCACAGGGAGAACATGCAAACTCCAGGCAGGTGGTGCCGTGGTTGGGATTTGAACCAACGACCCCAGTACTGCCAGGCGGGAGTGCTAACTATTTAGCTACTGTGCTGCCCTATATATATATATATACTGTGACAGTGTGGTGATCTGTCACAATATAAAAAGGATATTTCCCCCGGGATTCTCCACAAGGCAGGTTGAGGGGCTCCGGGGTACTTGTTGGATGCAGAGGTACGTGGATTTTCACTTTCCTCATTTGTTTGTGAAGTCCATGTTGGGATCTGGAGCCGGGAGATTTCAAAGTGATTTGGGATGGATGAAATCTCCAATCCGGGGTCCAGGTTTTGGGAATGGCCAGGATACTGATTGGTCAGGTGTGGGTGGCTCTCTTCTAGAGTCAGGACCAGAGTTCTGGGCTCCACCCTGGCAGACAGGAGGTCACTGCCTTGCAGTCGGGAGAGCTCCACCGAGGAGAGGTGGGAGCCCGAAGCAGCGAGGGGCATGGTAGCCGCGTGCGAGGGGCATGGTAGCCGAGGGGCATGGTAGCTGTGTGCGAGGGGCATGGTAGCTGTGTGCGAGGGGCATGGTAGCTGCGTGCGAGGGGCTGCGAGCTGCATGCTAAAAGCCATATTGGAAGGAGTCTGCAGGAGACAGCCGAGAGCCTGAAGCTGCAGACATCTGTGTACAAGCCAGGAGGCTGATTATTTGTTTCATTTGTTTGATGGTGGATACCCCTGCGTGGGAAGCATGTTGTGGAACTTTCTTTTAAATAAAATTGGGCTAAAAGGCCTTTAAAAAACAACAAAGCGAGTGGCTGTGTGCTGGAAAAACTCTACCATTTGATGCTAGTTCTCACAAAAAAAATATATATATATCTGTTATACATTTATTTACACATATATATATATATATATATATATATATATAATTAAGGAATATAAATAATCAATCTAACAATGTGAAATAAAATATGTAAAATCTTGTATTGAACTGTATCCGTGTTTGTATCGTATCGTTTATATTGTAAAGTACTGAGCAAACTGTTGGCACCATAATAATCCTGTATTATAATAATAACATGTATAAAAAGTAAATAAAATCAAAAATAATAAAAAATTGTATATATAAAAAAAAAATATACAATAGTACATAAAAAAATAAATAAGTGTGTGTGTATATAGAGAGAGAGATATTATATACACACATTTATTTTTTTTTCACCATATATTTTATATACTTTTAACTATACATTTTTATATTCAATATTTAGATTATTTTTTATTATATCTCCTATATATGTATTATTTCTATGTAATTCTACATTATTATATGTTTCATATACTTTCTTACATACGTGATACTACTACATATTTACATTACAGTACTTTATTATATATTAACATATACACTTTTTAAAAACATTCTCTCTATATTTTATTACATGTTGATATTATTATATTATTTATATATTTTATTACATATTGATATTATTATAGTATTTATATATTTTATTACATATTGATATTATTATATTATTTATATATTTTATTACATATTGATATTATTATAGTATTTATATATTTTATTACATATTGATATTATGTGGCATTTATATATTTTATTACATATTGATATTATTACAGTATTTATATATTTTATTACATATTGATATTATTATAGTATTTATATGTGTTTCCTCTATCCAGCCTCTACAGATCCAGGCCGGGTCCGTACATCACGACCCCCGCCATCTTTCTCCTCCTCCCTAGGCTTCCTCTGGGTGTACGAAGATGGCGCGGTCGCGTTTTGTTGTCTTGCCCATGGCAGGGGGCGCGCGCGGCCTCTCCCTCCCCGCGGACGCGCGCACGTGACGAGCTCGCCGCCCCGTCTCCCCCCTGTGCAGCGTGCCCGCGCAGTGAGTCGGTGGCGGAGGGTCGTGTCGTGTGAGGGGACTCGGCGCCATCATGAGCTCGGCCGGCGGAGGAGAATTCGGGAATCCTCTGAGGAAGTTCAAGCTGGTGTTCCTGGGGGAGCAGAGCGGTGAGCGGCCGGGAGGGGGAGCGCTGCGCCCGGGAGGAGGAGGAGGCCGCACCGGGCCTGAGGGGGGGAGGGGAGTTGTAGTTCTACAATGGAATCCGGACGGGGGAAAGGTGCATGATGGGAGTTGTAGTTCTTCCCTGGATTTCTGAGGCTGTATATGAAGGGATGGGCATGCTGGGAGTTGTAGTTCTCCTCTGGATTCCCAATGGCTTTAGAGTACATGGGGGGAGGAGATGTTGAGGGACGTGCTGGGGGTTGTAGTTCTCTCCAGGTAGTATAGTACGGGGGAGGGACGTGCTGGGAGTTGTAGTTCTCTCCAGGTAGTATAGTACGGGGGAGGGACGTGCTGGGAGTTGTAGTTCTCTCCAGGTAGTATAGTACGGGGGAGGGACGTGCTGGGGGTTGTAGTTCTCTCCAGGTAGTATAGTACGGGGGAGGGACGTGCTGGGGGTTGTAGTTCTCTCCAGGTAGTATAGTACGGGGGAGGGACGTGCTGGGGGTTGTAGTTCTCTCCAGGTAGTGGAGTACGGGGGAGGGACGTGCTGGGGGTTGTAGTTCTCTCCAGGTAGCATAGTACGGGGGAGGGACGTGCTGGGGGTTGTAGTTCTCTCCAGGTAGCGGAGTACGGGGGAGGGACGTGCTGGGGGTTGTAGTTCTCTCCAGGTAGCAGAGTACGGGGGAGGGACATGCTGGGGGTTGTAGTTCTCTCCAGGATGTATAGTACGAGGGAGGGACGTGCTGGGGGTTGTAGTTCTCTCCAGGTAGTATAGTACGGGGGAGGGACGTGCTGGGGGTTGTAGTTCTCTCCAGGTAGTATAGTACGGGGGAGGGACGTGCTGGGGGTTGTAGTTCTCTCCAGGTAGCGGAGTACGGGGGAGGGACGTGCTGGGAGTTGTAGTTCTCTCCAGGTAGTGTAGTACGGGGGAGGGACGTGCTGGGAGTTGTAGTTCTCTCCAGGTAGTATAGTACGGGGGAGGGACGTGCTGGGGGTTGTAGTTCTCTCCAGGTAGTATAGTACGGGGGAGGGACGTGCTGGGAGTTGTAGTTCTCTCCAGGTAGCGGAGTACGGGGGAGGGACATGCTGGGGGTTGTAGTTCTCTCCAGGTAGTATAGTACGGGGGAGGGACGTGCTGGGGGTTGTAGTTCTCTCCAGGTAGTATAGTACGGGGGAGGGACGTGCTGGGGGTTGTAGTTCTCTCCAGGTAGCGGAGTACTGGGGAGGGACATGCTGGGGGTTGTAGTTCTCTCCAGGTAGTATAGTACGGGGGAGGGACGTGCTGGGGGTTGTAGTTCTCTCCAGGTAGCGGAGTACGGGGGAGGGACATGCTGGGGGTTGTAGTTCTCTCCAGGTTGTATAGTACGGGGGAGGGACGTGCTGGGGGTTGTAGTTCTCTCCAGGTAGCGGAGTACGGGGGAGGGACGTGCTGGGAGTTGTAGTTCTCTCCAGGTAGCGGAGTACGGGGGAGGGACGTGCTGGGAGTTGTAGTTCTCTCCAGGTAGCGGAGTACGGGGGAGGGACATGCTGGGGGTTGTAGTTCTCTCCAGGTTGTATAGTACGGGGGAGGGACGTGCTGGGGGTTGTAGTTCTCTCCAGGTAGTATAGTACGGGGGAGGGACGTGCTGGGGGTTGTAGTTCTCTCCAGGTAGTATAGTACGGGGGAGGGACGTGCTGGGGGTTGTAGTTCTCTCCAGGTAGTATAGTACGGGGGAGGGACGTGCTGGGGGTTGTAGTTCTCTCCAGGTTGTATAGTACGGGGGAGGGACGTGCTGGGGGTTGTAGTTCTCTCCAGGTAGCGGAGTACGGGGGAGGGACATGCTGGGGGTTGTAGTTCTCTCCAGGTTGTATAGTACGGGGGAGGGACGTGCTGGGGGTTGTAGTTCTCTCCAGGTAGCGGAGTACGGGGTAGGGACATGCTGGGGGTTGTAGTTCTCTCCAGGTTGTATAGTACGGGGGAGGGACGTGCTGGTGGTTGTAGTTCTCTCCAGGTAGTATAGTACGGGGGAGGGACGTGCTGGGGGTTGTAGTTCTCTCCAGGTAGTATAGTACGGGGGAGGGACGTGCTGGGAGTTGTAGTTCTCTCCAGGTAGTGGAGAACGGGGGAGAGACGTGCTGGGAGTTGTAGTTCTCTCCAGGTAGCAGAGTATGGATGCTGGGAGTTGTAGTTCTCTCCAGGTAGTATAGTACGGGGGAGGGACGTGCTGGGGGTTGTAGTTCTCTCCAGGTAGTATAGTACGGGGGAGGGACGTGCTGGGGGTTGTAGTTCTCTCCAGGTAGTATAGTACGGGGAGGGACGTGCTGGGAGTTGTAGTTCTCTCCAGGTAGTATAGTACGGGGGAGGGACGTGCTGGGAGTTGTAGTTCTCTCCAGGTTGTATAGTACGGGGGAGGGACGTGCTGGTGGTTGTAGTTCTCTCCAGGTAGTATAGTACGGGGGAGGGACGTGCTGGTGGTTGTAGTTCTCTCCAGGTAGTATAGTACGGGGGAGGGACGTGCTGGGGGTTGTAGTTCTCTCCAGGTAGTATAGTACGGGGGAGGGACGTGCTGGGGGTTGTAGTTCTCTCCAGGTTGTATAGTACGGGGGAGGGACGTGCTGGGAGTTGTAGTTCTCTCCAGGTAGTATAGTACGGGGGAGGGACGTGCTGGTGGTTGTAGTTCTCTCCAGGTAGTATAGTACGGGGGAGGGACGTGCTGGGAGTTGTAGTTCTCTCCAGGTAGTGGAGAACGGGGGAGGGACGTGCTGGGAGTTGTAGTTCTCTCCAGGTAGCAGAGTATGGATGCTGGGAGTTGTAGTTCTCTCCAGGTAGTATAGTACGGGGGAGGGACGTGCTGGGGGTTGTAGTTCTCTCCAGGTAGTATAGTACGGGGGAGGGACGTGCTGGGAGTTGTAGTTCTCTCCAGGTAGTATAGTACGGGGGAGGGACGTGCTGGGAGTTGTAGTTCTCTCCAGGTAGTATAGTACGGGGGAGGGACGTGCTGGTGGTTGTAGTTCTCTCCAGGTAGTATAGTACGGGGGAGGGACGTGCTGGGGGTTGTAGTTCTCTCCAGGTAGTATAGTACGGGGGAGGGACGTGCTGGGGGTTGTAGTTCTCTCCAGGTAGTATAGTACGGGGGAGGGACGTGCTGGGGGTTGTAGTTCTCTCCAGGTAGTATAGTACGGGGGAGGGACGTGCTGGGGGTTGTAGTTCTCTCCAGGTTGTATAGTACGGGGGAGGGACGTGCTGGGAGTTGTAGTTCTCTCCAGGTAGTATAGTACGGGGGAGGGACGTCCTGGGGGTTGTAGTTCTCTCCAGGTAGCGTAGTACGGGGGAGGGACATGCTGGGGGTTGTAGTTCTCTCCAGGTTGTATAGTACGGGGGAGGGACGTGCTGGGGGTTGTAGTTCTCTCCAGGTAGTATAGTACGGGGGAGGGACGTGCTGGGGGTTGTAGTTCTCTCCAGGTTGTATAGTACGGGGGAGGGACGTGCTGGGGGTTGTAGTTCTCTCCAGGTAGCGGAGTACGGGGGAGGGACGTGCTGGGGGTTGTAGTTCTCTCCAGGTTGTATAGTACGGGGGAGGGACGTGCTGGGGGTTGTAGTTCTCTCCAGGTAGCGGAGTACGGGGGAGGGACATGCTGGGGGTTGTAGTTCTCTCCAGGTTGTATAGTACGGGGGAGGGACGTGCTGGTGGTTGTAGTTCTCTCCAGGTAGTATAGTACGGGGGAGGGACGTGCTGGGGGTTGTAGTTCTCTCCAGGTAGTATAGTACGGGGGAGGGACGTGCTGGGAGTTGTAGTTCTCTCCAGGTAGTGGAGAACGGGGGAGAGACGTGCTGGGAGTTGTAGTTCTCTCCAGGTAGCAGAGTATGGATGCTGGGAGTTGTAGTTCTCTCCAGGTAGTATAGTACGGGGGAGGGACGTGCTGGGGGTTGTAGTTCTCTCCAGGTAGTATAGTACGGGGGAGGGACGTGCTGGGGGTTGTAGTTCTCTCCAGGTAGTATAGTACGGGGAGGGACGTGCTGGGAGTTGTAGTTCTCTCCAGGTAGTATAGTACGGGGGAGGGACGTGCTGGGAGTTGTAGTTCTCTCCAGGTTGTATAGTACGGGGGAGGGACGTGCTGGTGGTTGTAGTTCTCTCCAGGTAGTATAGTACGGGGGAGGGACGTGCTGGTGGTTGTAGTTCTCTCCAGGTAGTATAGTACGGGGGAGGGACGTGCTGGGGGTTGTAGTTCTCTCCAGGTAGTATAGTACGGGGGAGGGACGTGCTGGGAGTTGTAGTTCTCTCCAGGTAGCAGAGTATGGATGCTGGGAGTTGTAGTTCTCTCCAGGTAGTATAGTACGGGGGAGGGACGTGCTGGGGGTTGTAGTTCTCTCCAGGTAGTATAGTACGGGGGAGGGACGTGCTGGGGGTTGTAGTTCTCTCCAGGTAGTATAGTACGGGGGAGGGACGTGCTGGGGGTTGTAGTTCTCTCCAGGTAGTATAGTACGGGGGAGGGACGTGCTGGGAGTTGTAGTTCTCTCCAGGTAGTATAGTACGGGGGAGGGACGTGCTGGGAGTTGTAGTTCTCTCCAGGTAGTATAGTACGGGGGAGGGACGTGCTGGGGGTTGTAGTTCTCTCCAGGTAGTATAGTACGGGGGAGGGACGTGCTGGGAGTTGTAGTTCTCTCCAGGTAGTATAGTACGGGGGAGGGACGTGCTGGGAGTTGTAGTTCTCTCCAGGTAGTATAGTACGGGGGAGGGACGTGCTGGGAGTTGTAGTTCTCTCCAGGTAGTACAGTACGGGGGAGGGACATGCTGGGGGTTGTAGTTCTCTCCAGGTTGTATAGTACGGGGGAGGGACGTGCTGGGGGTTGTAGTTCTCTCCAGGTAGTATAGTACGGGGGAGGGACGTGCTGGGGGTTGTAGTTCTCTCCAGGTTGTATAGTACGGGGGAGGGACGTGCTGGGGGTTGTAGTTCTCTCCAGGTAGCGGAGTACGGGGGAGGGACGTGCTGGGGGTTGTAGTTCTCTCCAGGTTGTATAGTACGGGGGAGGGACGTGCTGGGGGTTGTAGTTCTCTCCAGGTAGCGGAGTACGGGGGAGGGACATGCTGGGGGTTGTAGTTCTCTCCAGGTTGTATAGTACGGGGGAGGGACGTGCTGGTGGTTGTAGTTCTCTCCAGGTAGTATAGTACGGGGGAGGGACGTGCTGGGGGTTGTAGTTCTCTCCAGGTAGTATAGTACGGGGGAGGGACGTGCTGGGAGTTGTAGTTCTCTCCAGGTAGTGGAGAACGGGGGAGAGACGTGCTGGGAGTTGTAGTTCTCTCCAGGTAGCAGAGTATGGATGCTGGGAGTTGTAGTTCTCTCCAGGTAGTATAGTACGGGGGAGGGACGTGCTGGGGGTTGTAGTTCTCTCCAGGTAGTATAGTACGGGGGAGGGACGTGCTGGGGGTTGTAGTTCTCTCCAGGTAGTATAGTACGGGGAGGGACGTGCTGGGAGTTGTAGTTCTCTCCAGGTAGTATAGTACGGGGGAGGGACGTGCTGGGAGTTGTAGTTCTCTCCAGGTTGTATAGTACGGGGGAGGGACGTGCTGGTGGTTGTAGTTCTCTCCAGGTAGTATAGTACGGGGGAGGGACGTGCTGGTGGTTGTAGTTCTCTCCAGGTAGTATAGTACGGGGGAGGGACGTGCTGGGGGTTGTAGTTCTCTCCAGGTAGTATAGTACGGGGGAGGGACGTGCTGGGAGTTGTAGTTCTCTCCAGGTAGCAGAGTATGGATGCTGGGAGTTGTAGTTCTCTCCAGGTAGTATAGTACGGGGGAGGGACGTGCTGGGGGTTGTAGTTCTCTCCAGGTAGTATAGTACGGGGGAGGGACGTGCTGGGAGTTGTAGTTCTCTCCAGGTAGTATAGTACGGGGGAGGGACGTGCTGGGAGTTGTAGTTCTCTCCAGGTAGTATAGTACGGGGGAGGGACGTGCTGGGGGTTGTAGTTCTCTCCAGGTAGTATAGTACGGGGGAGGGACGTGCTGGGAGTTGTAGTTCTCTCCAGGTAGTATAGTACGGGGGAGGGACTTGCTGGGAGTTGTAGTTCTCTCCAGGTAGTATAGTACGGGGGAGGGACGTGCTGGGAGTTGTAGTTCTCTCCAGGTAGTACAGTACGGGGGAGGGACGTGCTGGGAGTTGTAGTTCTCTCCAGGTAGTATAGTACGGGGGAGGGACGTGCTGGGAGTTGTACTTCTCTCCAGGTAGCATAGTACGGGGGAGGGACGTGCTGGGAGTTGTAGTTCTCTCCAGGTAGTACAGTACGGGGGAGGGACAGTGCGGAGTGTTCTGTCTCCGGGGTTCTCTGCCATGTTGGGGGAGGGGTTTCTTGTATCCGTGTTTTGTATCCACTGAAGATATTTTACATGTATAAGAGATGGCCGGCTATGATGTCATGTGTCACAGAGACCCTGATGATGTCATGTGTCACAGAGACCCTGATGATGTCATGTGTCACAGAGACCCTGATGATGTCATGTGTCACAGAGACCCTGATGATGTCATGTGTCACAGAGACCCTGATGATGTCATGTGTCACAGAGACCCTGATAACTCCTCCCACCTCTCGGGTTCTCACTGATTGGTGAGCTCCAACCTGGGATCTCCACATCCGAGTGTTGGGTGTCTGCACTGCCCCCGCGTCACTCTTTGGTCCCTCCTACCAGCTCCAGCATCTGGTCTTTACCCAAGTAGAGGCTGGTGGGAGTAACCCCGGTGCACAGTGGGGGAGGGGTTCCAGGTATGCAGCACCCCCACCACACTGTAGTCCCACCCAACTCCAGAATGTGGTAATGAAGCAGAGGCTGGTGGAAGGTACTATGGCATACAGCGAGGGGGAGCCAGTTATGCAGCACCCCTGCCCTGCTTTGTGGTCCCACCCACTAGCTCCAGGATATGGTAATGCAGCAGAGGCTGGTGGGAGGAACCACGGCACACACTACAGGGGGAGGGGTAGATGAGGTCAAGTATATAGCACCCCTGCCCTGCTCTGCGGTCCCACCCGCGTTACACCTGTGCAAGGCTGAAGGGGAGGAGCCGTTACACCTGTGCAAGACTGAAGGGGAGGAGCCGTTACACCTGTGCAAGACTGAAGGGGAGGAACCGGTACAACTGCAAGCCTGAAGGGGAGGAGCCGGTACACCCGTGCAAGCCTGAAGGGGAGGAGCCGGTACGCCCGTGCAAACCTGAAGGGGAGGAGCCGGTTCAACTGCAAGCCTGAAGGGGAGGAGCCGGTACACCCGTGCAAGCCTGAAGGGGAGGAGCTGGTACACCCGTGCAAGCCTGAAGGGGAGGAGCCGGTACACCCGTGCAAGCCTGAAGGGGAGGAGCCGGTACACCCGTGCAAGCCTGAAGGGGAGGAGCCGGTACACCCGTGCAAGCCTGAAGGGGAGGAGCCGTTACACCCGTGCAAGACTGAAGGGGAGAAACCGGTACAACTGCAAGCCTGAAGGGGAGGAGCCGGTACACCCGTGCAAGCCTGAAGGGGAGGAGCCGGTACACCCGTGCAAGCCTGAAGGGGAGGAACTGGTTCAACTGCAAGCCTGAAGGGGAGCCCGGAGGGGGGATGTAATGTTGGTTCTCAGTTCCCCAGTTCGGATCTTTCCTTCCCGTACACACAGCTGATTTTCCGTCTGGCTCGGTGGCTCCGCCTTTGTCGCTGATCTATATATAGAACTCCTTGATGTTCTGGATACAAATTTTGATTGTAATTTATGACTTTGTATAATTCGGCTCTGATTGGCGGCAGTGTTGGATTGTGTTCCTCTCCCAGGATCAATATTGTTCCCAGATCCTCAGAAGACGGAAATCCATGGAATTTTTCAGACTGAACCTTCAGAACGTCCATGTTTGTTGGTTGTTTTATTTGTGGAGACTTCTAGAAGGATGACCTTGTATATAATTACTGCCTGTGGATGTTAGGAGGGAGCCCCATATTCTGCTACAGTCTATATCAAGCCGAGAGGTTCTCCCCCACATTCTGAATTAAGGGGAGAAGAGGGACACCAACTAATATAAAAAAATCTGGAGTTGAGGAGCTGATGCTGGATGAGAAGACCTGGCTTGTATGTTCAGCTTCATGTTGGGCACCAAAAGGAAAAAAAAAAAATACTTGACTCACCATCAGCGTTCCAATTCATTCTAGAGGTGTTCAGCAGGGTTGAGGTCAGGAGACACAAGTTCCTCAACACCGATCTGGTCAAGCCATGTCTTTATGGAGCTAGCTTGCAATTAGCTCTCCCTGATTCATCCCAAAGGTGTTCAGTAGGGTGGAGGTCAAGGCTCTGTGCAGGACACTTGAGTTCCTCTCTGACCTCAAACTTGCTGGACACCCTTGGGATGAGAAGACCTGATTCCAAAGCTCTTCCAAAAGTACAGGTTCCTCCAAACCATGTCTTTATGGTACTGGCTCCACTCTTCTTAGAAGGCTTCCTACAAAATGCCTGTTGGAATTTGTGCCCATTTGTGAGGTCAGGTACCGATGTTGCATGAGTAGACTTGGCTCACAATCGCCATTCTGAAACATCCCAAAAGCGTTCAATAAGGTTGAGGTCAGTGTTCTGAGCTTGTTGTATATTTTATTCCAAAACTATGGCCATTATTATGGTCTTGGCTTCCCTTTCTGGCTTCAACATCCTCCACTCTTCTGCGAAGACTTTCCACATGATTTTGAAGGGTGTCTGTGGGTCATTTGTGAGGTCAGGTTCTGATGTTGGAAGAGAAGACCTGGCTCACCATAAGAATTCCAATTCATCCCGATGGTGTTCAGTAGAGTTGAGGTTACAGCTTTGTGCAGGACACTCCAGTTCCTCCACACCAAACTGGTCTTTATGGAGCTGGCTGTGTACACGGGGGGGGGGCAGTCATCGGGGAACAGAAAAGGGTCTTCACCAAACCGTTACCACAAGGTTAGAAGGTGATGTAGTAATAACCGTATCCTTCAGGTTCTGATGTTGAATGAGAAGACCTGGCTCACCATCAGTGTAGTATTAATAGTATCCTTCAGGTTCTGATGTTGGATGAGAAGACCTGGCTCACCATCAGTGTAGTATTAATAGTATCCTTCAGGTTCTGATGTTGGATGAGAAGACCTGGCTCACCATCGGTGTAGTATTAATAGTATCCTTCAGGTTCTGATGTTGGATGAGAAGACCTGGCTCACCATCGGTGTAGTTTTAATAGTATCCTTCAGGTTCTGATGTTGGATGAGAAGACCTGGTCCACCATCGGTGTAGTATTAATAGTATCCTTCAGGTTCTGATGTTGGATGAGAAGACCTGGTCCACCATCGGTGTAGTATTAATAGTATCCTTCAGGTTCTGATGTTGGATGAGAAGACCTGGTCCACCATCGGTGTAGTATTAATAGTATCCTTCAGGTTCTGATGTTGGATGAGAAGACCTGGCTCACCATCGGTGTAGTTTTAATAGTATCCTTCAGGTTCTGATGTTGGATGAGAAGACCTGGCTCACCATCGGTGTAGTATTAATAGTATCCTTCAGGTTCTGATGTTGGATGAGAAGACCTGGTCCACCATCGGTGTAGTATTAATAGTATCCTTCAGGTTCTGATGTTGAATGAGAAGACCTGGCTCACCATCGGTGTAGTATTAATAGTATCCTTCAGGTTCTGATGTTGGATGAGAAGACCTGGCTCACCATCGGTGTAGTATTAATAGTATCCTTCAGGTTCTGACGGAGGAGAAGACCTGGTCCACCATCGGTGTAGTATTAATAGTATCCTTCAGGTTCTGATGTTGGATGAGAAGACCTGGCTCACCATCGGTGTAGTATTAATAGTATCCTTCAGGTTCTGACATTGGATGAGAAGACCTGGTCCACCATCGGTGTAGTATTAATAGTATCCTTCAGGTTCTGACGGATGAGAAGACCTGGCTCACCATCGGTGTAGTATTAATAGTATCCTTCAGGTTCTGACATTGGATGAGAAGACCTGGTCCACCATCGGTGTAGTATTAATAGTATCCTTCAGGTTCTGACGTTGGATGAGAAGACCTGGTCCACCATCGGTGTAGTATTAATAGTATCCTTCAGGTTCTGATGTTGAATGAGAAGACCTGGCTCACCATCGGTGTAGTATTAATAGTATCCTTCAGGTTCTGATGTTGGATGAGAGGACCTGGCTCACCATCGGTGTAGTATTAATAGTATCCTTCAGGTTCTGATGTTGGATGAGAAGACCTGGTTCACCATCGGTGTAGTATTAATAGTATCCTTCAGGTTCTGATGTTGGATGAGAAGACCTGGCTCACCATCGGTGTAGTATTAATAGTATCCTTCAGGTTCTGACGGATGAGAAGACCTGGCTCACCATCGGTGTAGTATTAATAGTATCCTTCAGGTTCTGATGTTGGATGAGAAGACCTGGTCCACCATCGGTGTAGTATTAATAGTATCCTTCAGGTTCTGATGTTGGATGAGAAGACCTGGTCCACCTTCGGTGTAGTATTAATAGTATCCTTCAGGTTCTGATGTTGGATGAGAAGACCTGGCTCACCATCGGTGTAGTATTAATAGTATCCTTCAGGTTCTGATGTTGGATGAGAAGACCTGGTCCACCATCGGTGTAGTATTAATAGTATCCTTCAGGTTCTGATGTTGGATGAGAAGACCTGGTCCACCATCGGTGTAGTATTACTAGTATCCCTCAGGTTTTGACGTTGAATGAGAAGACCTGGTCCACCATCGGTGTAGTATTAATAGTATCCTTCAGGTTCTGATGTTGGATGAGAAGACCTGGTCCACCATCGGTGTAGTATTACTAGTATCCCTCAGGTTTTGACGTTGAATGAGAAGACCTGGTCCACCATCGGTGTAGTATTAATAGTGTCCTTCAGGTTCTGATGTTGGATGAGAAGACCTGGTCCACCATCGGTGTAGTATTAATAGTGTCCTTCAGGTTCTGATGTTGGATGAGAAGACCTGGTCCACCATCGGTGTAGTATTAATAGTATCCTTCAGGTTCTGATGTTGGATGAGAAGACCTGGTCCACCATCGGTGTAGTATTAATAGTATCCTTCAGGTTCTGATGTTGGATGAGAAGACCTGGCTCACCATCGGTGTAGTATTAATAGTATCCTTCAGGTTCTGATGTTGCATGAGAAGACCTGGCTCACCATCGGTGTAGTATTAATAGTATCCTTCAGGTTCTGATGTTGGATGAGAAGACCTGGTCCACCATCGGTGTAGTATTAATAGTATCCTTCAGGTTCTGATGTTGGATGAGAAGACCTGGTCCACCTTCGGTGTAGTATTAATAGTATCCTTCAGGTTCTGATGTTGGATGAGAAGACCTGGCTCACCATCGGTGTAGTATTAATAGTATCCTTCAGGTTCTGATGTTGGATGAGAAGACCTGGTCCACCATCGGTGTAGTATTAATAGTATCCTTCAGGTTCTGATGTTGGATGAGAAGACCTGGTCCACCATCGGTGTAGTATTACTAGTATCCCTCAGGTTTTGACGTTGAATGAGAAGACCTGGTCCACCATCGGTGTAGTATTAATAGTATCCTTCAGGTTCTGATGTTGGATGAGAAGACCTGGTCCACCATCGGTGTAGTATTACTAGTATCCCTCAGGTTTTGACGTTGAATGAGAAGACCTGGTCCACCATCGGTGTAGTATTAATAGTGTCCTTCAGGTTCTGATGTTGGATGAGAAGACCTGGTCCACCATCGGTGTAGTATTAATAGTGTCCTTCAGGTTCTGATGTTGGATGAGAAGACCTGGTCCACCATCGGTGTAGTATTAATAGTATCCTTCAGGTTCTGATGTTGGATGAGAAGACCTGGTCCACCATCGGTGTAGTATTAATAGTATCCTTCAGGTTCTGATGTTGGATGAGAAGACCTAGCTCACATTCAGTGTTCCAATTCATTCCAGAGGTGTTCAGTAGGGTTGAGGTCAGGACTCTCCAGTTCCTTCACACCAAACTGGTCAAACTGAGTCTGTAGCAGATACAGTCTGGCTGTGGAGATGGTGATTCGCTACTCCGAGACTCCCTACTCTGGCAATGATCCTTCTTGAAACAAAGCACCTCAGACCTAAATCTCTTCTTGCATTCTCCAAGCTAACAGTGATGATAAAAATAGTTTAAAAAAACCTCCAAAAAACATCAAACAGTTGTCCAGAGGCTGTTGCGCTTTCTAAATCCACAACATGGTGGCTTCTCCTCATGTGTCTTCGGGAGAGAATGGTGGAAGTCTAGACGATACCTCCTTGGAAAATTGCTGCTCTTGTGCAACACCTGTTGCACTCCTCAACCCCTCCGGATTCTAAGTCTAGGACGCTTTTTAAAGCGTCCCCTGCCCACCTCCCTCGTCCTAGTGAGAGCAATGATTCTACCACCTGACCTCCCGTGTAACCCTAAACAAAAAGTGTCAGGATAGGCCGGGTCTTCAAGTGGGTAATCTGTATCCCGAGGTGTCCTCTTTGCAAGGTTCAAGCCCTACTGGGGATTCCGCACCCAGAAATCCATCTCTGCTATAGGGATTGATTCTGGCCAGGCAGCGTTTCCCCCATAGGACAGATGGCCAGAGTGCACCAGTGCACGTTAGTTGACGCTCCCTCCAGCCATTGACAATCTGATTACTAGACGTTTGTGGGTTTTCCTTGGAAAAGTTGATTCCTCTTGCCGTGCCCAGGCTGTTCTCCAGAGCGATTAATAAAGTTGTAGCTGCTGTCAAATCCTGGAGGTTTTTCAGTAAGCGGATTACTCCCTGATCTTTGTCATGGGGCGAGAAGGTCAAGGAGTGACCAAGGTTAGCGTCACCTAAACGTTCCAGCTGGACGGAGCTAGGAGTCTGTATACAGCACGTGTGGGACTGGCTGGCACTCTTTGTTTATTACAGGTACTTGGCACCGTCAATTTACCCAGCGCTGTACATATACATTCACCGACCACTTGATTAGGTCCACCTTACTACTACGGGCTTGGACCCCCTTTTGCCTTCATTCTTGGTGGTATAGATTCAACAAGATGTTGGAAACATTCCTCAGAGATTTTGCTCCATGTGGACATGATGGCATCACGCAGTTGCAGATTTGTCGGCTGTACATCCATGATGCCAATCTCCTGTCCCACCACATCCCAAAGTTGCTCTGTTGGATGGAGATCTGGTGACTGTGGAGGCTACTGGAGTCCAGTGACCTCGTTGTCATGTTCCAGAAACCAGTTGGAGAATATTTGAGCTCTGTGTCATGGTGCTGGAAGGAGCCATCAGAAGATGGGGACACTGGAGTCGTAGAGGGGTGGACATGGCCAGCAACAATACTCAGGTAGGCCATGGCGTTTAAATGACGCTCATTTGGTACTAAGGGGGCCCAAAGTGTGCCAAGAAAATCTCCCCCACACCATGATACCATCCAGAACCGTTGATACGAGGCAGGCTGGATCCACCACACCATGACACCACCAGCCTGAACCATTGACACAAGGCAGGATGGATCCACCACACTATGACACCACCAGCCTGAACCATTAATACAAGGCAGGATGGATTCACAACATCATGACACCACCACCACCACCACCAGCCTGAACCGTTGATACAAGGCAGGATGGATCCATCACACCATGACACCACCACCACCACCCTGAACAGGTGATACAAGGCAGGATGGATCCACCACGCCATGACACCACCACCACCACCACCCTGAACAGGTGATACAAGGCAGGATGGATCCACCACGCCATGACACCACCACCACCACCCTGAACCGGTGATACAAGGCAGGATGGATCCACCACACCATGACACCACCACCACCAGCCTGAACCATTGATACAAGGCAGGATGGATCCACCGCGCCATGGCACCACCACCACCAGCCTGAACCATTGATACAAGGCAGGATGGATCCCCCACACCATGACACCACCACCACCAGCCTGAACCGTTGATACAAGGCAGGATGGATCCACCACACCATGACACCACCACCAGCCTGAACCATTGATACAAGGCAGGATGGATCCCCCACACCATGACACCACCAGCCTGAACCATTGATACAAGGCAGGATGGATCCCCCACACCATGACACCACCACCACCAGCCTGAACCGTTGATACAAGGCAGGATGGATCCACCACACCATGACACCACCACCAGGCTGAACCGTTGATACAAGGCAGGATGGATCCATGCTTTCATGTAGTCTACGCCAAATTCTGACCCTACCATCTGAATGTCGCAGCTGAAATCGAGACTCATCAGACCAGGCAACGTTTTTCCAATCTTCTATAGTTCAACATTGGTGATCCTGTGTGAATTGTAGCCTCTGTTTCCTGTTCTTAGTCAACAGGAGTGGCACTCGGTGTGCTCTTCTGCTGCTGTAGCCCATCTGCTTCAAGGTTGGACGTGATGTGCGTTCAGAGGTGGTATTCTGCAAACCTCAGTTGTAACGAGGGGTTATTGGAGTTCCTTTTGGAGTGACTGGAGTCTGCCCATTCTCCTCTGACCTCAACAAGGCATTTTCCTCCACACAACCGCCGCTCACTGGATATTTTCTCTTTTTCGGACCATTCTCTGTAAACCCTAGAAATGGTTGTGTGGGAAAATCCCAGGAGATCAGCAGTTTTGATATACTCAGACCAGCCCGTCTGTTGTTGTTTGTGTTTTTTTTTAATCACTTTTATATGCAAACATCCCCTGTGACAGCAATAGACATGTGACAGGTACTCTTTATGGAAGGGTCTATAGGACCCCAAATCCCTGCTCTGCACTTAATAGCATTCAAAACTCCAAGATCAGCGTTTTTGAAGACTTTCAGATTTCTAAAAACGGCACCAAAAGTGATGTCAGGTCATGGCTGTTGGTTTACAATAAAAGCCAATTCCGGCGATGCCTGGCCTGTCGGCAGACACGTTGGCTGGGGACTCCTGATGGGACGGGAGATCCCGAGAGAGTGTGGCGGGAGGGGGATGGACGTCAGTGTGGTGCATCGTCCAATCATATGAGTCCTGCTATGAATTGCCCTATCAGATGTACACTACATTACCCCACCGGCCTTCCCACACACATGACCTTTTTTTTTTTCTTTTTTTTTTTGTTTTCTTTGTCTTTTATTATTATTATTATTATTATTATTATTATACAGGATTTATGGCGCCAACAGTTTGCTCAGCACTTTACAATATAACGGGAGACAATAGAGCAACAATACAGATCAATACAAGAGGGTTAGGAGGGCTCTGATCCTGGGAGCTTACAATCTAGGAGACTTTTTTTTTTTTTTGTCTTTCTTTTTTTGTTTTGGTTTTCTTTCTTTGTTTTTTTTTTTGTCTTTTTTTTTGTTTTTTTCTTGTCTTTTTTTTTGTCTTTTTTTGTTTTGGTTTTCTTGTCTTTTTTTTTTTTTTTCTTTTTCTGGTCCTATGTTATTATTATTATATTATTATTATTATTATACAGGATTTATGGCGCCAACAGTTTGCTCAGCACTGTACAATATAACGGGAGACAATACAGCAACAATACAGATCAATACAAGAGGGATAGGAGGGCCCTGATCCTGGGAGCTTACAATCTAGGAGACTTTTTTTTTTGTTTTGTTTTTTTGCCTTTCTTTCTTTTTTTGTTTTGATTTTCTTTCTTTGTTTTTTTTTGTCTTTTTTTGTTTTGTTTTTCTTGTCTTTTTTTGTTCTTGTTTTCTTTTTGTTTTTTTTTGTCTTTTTTTTTTTTTTGTTTTGTTTTTCTTGTCCTATGTTACTATTATAATTATTATTATTATACAGGATTTATAGCGCCAACAGTTTGCTCAGCACTTTACAATATAACGGGAGACAATACAGCAACAATACAGTTCAATACAAGAGGGATAGGAGGGCCCTGATCCTGGGAGCTTACAATCTAGGAGACTTTTTTTTTTTTGTTTGTTTTTTGTCTTTCTTTTTTTGTTTTGGTTTTCTTTCTTTGTTTTTTTGTCTTTTTTTTGTTTTGTTTTTCTTGTCTTTTTTTTTGTCTCTTTGTGTTTTTTTTTTTTTGTTTTTTTTTTTGTCTTTTTTTTGTCTTTTTTTGTGTTTTGTCTTTCTTGTCCTATGTTATTATTATTATACAGGATTTATGGCGCAAACAGTTTGCTGAGCAATTTACAATATAACGGGAGACAATACAGCAACAATACAGTTCAATACAAGAGGGATAGGAGGGCCTGATCCTGGGAGCTTACAATCTAGGAGACTTTTTTTTGTTTGTTTTTTGTCTTTCTTTTTTTGTTTTGGTTTTCTTTCTTTGTTTTTTTGTCTTTTTTTTGTTTTGTTTTTCTTGTCTTTTTTTTTGTCTTTTTGTGTTTTTTTTTTTTTGTTTTTTTTTTTTGTCTTTTTTTTGTCTTTTTTTTGTGTTTTGTCTTTCTTGTCCTATGTTATTATTATTATACAGGATTTATGGCGCCAACAGTTTGCTCAGCACTTTACAATATAACGGGAGACAATACAGCAACAATACAGTTCAATACAAGAGGGATAGGAGGGCCCTGATCCTGGGAGCTTACAATCTAGGAGACTTTTTTTTTTTGTTTTTTTGTCTTTTTTTTTTTTTCTTTCTTTGTCTTTTTTTTTTTTTGTTTTGTTTTTCTTGTCTTTTTTTTTTTGTCTTTTTGTGTTTTTGTTTTTTTTTTGTTTTCTTTCTTTGTTTTTTTTTTTTTGTCTTTTTTTTTGTTTTGTCTTTCTTGTCCTATGTTATTATTATTATTATTATTATACAGGATTTATATATTATTATTATTATACAGGATTTATATATTATTATTATACAGGATTTATATATTATTATTATTATACAGGATTTATATATTATTATTATTATACAGGATTTATATATTATTATTATTATTATACAGGATTTATATATTATTATTATTATACAGGATTTATATATTATTATTATTATACAGGATTTATGGCGCCAACAGTTTGCTCAGCACTTTACAATATAAGGGAGACAATACAGCAACAATACAGATCAATACAAGAGGGTTAGGAGGGCCCTGATCCTGGGAGCTTACAATCTAAGAGACTTTTTTTTTGTCTTTTTTTTTTGTTTTTGTTTTTTTGTCTTTTTTTTGTTTTGTTTTTCTTGTCTTTTTTTTGTGTTTTGTTTTCTTATCTTTTTTTGTTTTGTTTGTTTTTTTTTGTCTTTTTTTTTTTTTGTTTTGTTTTGTTTTTCTTGTCCTATTTTATTATTATACAGGATTTATGGCACCAACAGTTTGCTCAGCGCTTTACAATATAACAGGAGACAATACATCTCAATACAAGAGGGTTAGGAGGGCCTGATCCTGGGAGTTTACAATCTAGGAGACTTTTATTTTTTTTTTGGTTTTGTTTTTCTTGTCTTTTTTTTTTTTTCTTTGTCTTATTTTATTATTATTATTATTATTATACAGGATTTATGGCGCCAACAGTTTGCTCAGCACTTTACAAGGGAGACAATACAGCAACAATACAAGAGGGTTAGGAGGGCCCTGATCCAGGGAGTTTACAATCTAGGAGACTTTTTTTTTGTCTGTTTTTTTTTTCTTTTGATTTTCTTGTCTTTTTTTTGTTTTTCTTGTCTATTTGTTTTCTGTCTTATTTTATTATTATTATTATTATTCAGTATTTATGGCGCCAACAGTTTGCTCAGCACTTTACAATATAACGGGAGACAATACAGGGATAGAGGGATAGGAGGGCCCTGATCCTGAGAGCTTACAATCTAGGAAACTTTTTTTTTGTCTTTTTTTTTGTTTATCTTCTCTTTTTTTTGTTTTCTTTGTCTTTTTTGTTTTGGTTTTTTTTTGTCTTTTTGTTTTGTTTTCTTGTCTTTTTTTGTTTTCTTTGTCCTTTTTCCTTTTTTTTTTTTGTCTTTTTTTTTTGTCTTTTTTTTTTTTTTTTTTTTGTTTTTCTTGTCTTTTTTGTTTTTTTCTTTGTCTTTTTTCCTTTTTTTTTTGTCTTTTTTTGTTTTGTTTTTCTTGTCTTTTTTGTTTTCTTTGTCCTTTTTTTTTTTTTTTTTGTCTTTTTTTGTTTTGTTTTTTCTTGTCTTTTTTTGTTTTTTTCTTTGTCTTTTTTCCTTTTTTTTTTTTTTTGTCCTTTTTTTTCCTCCACACTAACTATGTCGCTGTGCTTTCTCTGCAGTTGGGAAGACGTCTCTGATCACCCGCTTCATGTACGACAGCTTTGACAACACCTACCAGGTGAGCCGCGGCCCGCTTTGACCTTTGGTCGCCTTAATGCTCCTTGATTGTTTAAAGGGATTGTTGGATGGGGAGGATTAGACGGGACGCGATGTTCTTAGCCGCTACTTTAATCAGCTGCGGGGTGTCCGGCTTTCTTCATCTGCTCAATCCTTCTCGCTTTATATAACGCGATCCGGCCGCACTTTTTCCCGCGAATGTGTTCTGCGCGCCGCGTTCATGCGTTCTGCTTTTTCTTTTTTTCTAGGCGACCATCGGCATCGACTTCCTGTCCAAGACGATGTACCTGGAGGATCGCACGGTGAGTCTATAGAGATCGCGTCGCTGTCTGGATGGAAATGTAGAGATTTCGCTTTCGTTTTGTGAAAAGGGAGTCAGGTGATCACATCCAGCTTTCTGGATTCACAGGATCGATCGATCAATCTGATCACATGACCTCTGATCACATGACCTCTGATCACATGACCTCTGATCACATGACCTCTTATCACATGACCTCTCAATACAATTTTTTTCATGCTGCTTGTGTATCCGTTTTGACAACACGGATCCCGCACAGTGCCGCGCTCTCTCCTCATTGGCTCACTGACTGCAGTTGACAGCCAATGGCTTCTACTGCCGTCTCAGCCAATGAGGAGAGAGAGTCCCCGGGACAGCCCAGGCTCCCATGTACCATTATACAAAATACAAAAAATGCAGCGCTGATCACAAACACAAAATTCCAATAATTCATAAAGTCCCAATAATATTCCCACGATCCACCATCACCAGGACACCCGAATGGTTCGGCCTCTTACCACGAATTCTGACCGAATTACACCGGACAATATAGGCAACTCCAATGGGAGACGAATCGGTAGTCCTCATCCAGGGTAACCCCTTGGTGCCGGCGCCTCCCGGCCCTTTAACCACTTGCCGTACCGCCTGCTGTTTATAAACGGCAGGACGGTGGCACTCCAGGGGCGGGTTGCCGTTCATAAACGGCACCCGCCTTTTCTAGCTGTGCGCGCTCCCTGGGAGCACGCAGCACCGCGATCCGGTGCCCGCTGTGTCCTCCGGACACAGTGGAACGCCGATCATCGGACGGGACCTCTGTACGAGGTCCCGATCATGTGATCACTGATTGGCCAATCAGTGATCACATGCAAAGTAGTAAGCAAAATGTCACTTGTGACATCATTGCTTACTATGTGTGAAATCTGTGAATGATCACAGAGATCACATGGTACAGGGCTATTCGCAACAGCCTTGTACCATGTGACAAGCTGTGACCAATCACAGCTCACTCAGTACTTCTCAATGGCTGCAAGAATGCAGCCAGAGAGAAAGAGAAATGATTTCTTTTACATCCTTTATGGGTGTAAAAGCAATCGCTGAAAAAAAAAAAAAAAATCTTCATCACCCCCCACAAGTAGTACAGTGTCACCATGGTGACCCCACACTGCTAGGGTGACAGTATGTAAAGAAAACATAAAAAATAATAATATAAAAATGTAAAAAAAATGGTTAAAAGTTATAATTTTTGGTTATTAACTAATTTGGGTTATTTTTTTTTACTAAAAAGATAACTGAATACATTTTGGCTGAGATTTATGAAGAAAGATTATTTGCAAAATTTTATAAGAAAAACACTTTTTTTCAAAATTTTTGGACTTTTTCATTTACATAGCAAAAAAATAAAAATCCCAGCGGGGAATAAATACCACCAAAATAAAGCTTTATCTGTCTCAAAAAATGCTAAAAAATTCATATGGGTACAGTGTTGCATGACCGCGCAATTGTCATTCAAAGTGTGATAGTGCTGAAAGCTGAAAATTGGCCTGGACTGGAAAGGGGGGAAAGTGTCCGGACTGGAAGGGGGGGAAATGTCCGGACTGGAAGGGGGGAAAAGCGTCCGGACTGGAAGGGGGGGGGGGAAAGCATCCGGACTGGAAGGGGGGGGGGGAAGCGTCCGGACTGGAAGGGGGGGGGGGAAGCGTCCGGACTGGAAGGGGGGGGGGAAGCGTCCGGACTGGAAGGGGGGGAAAGCGTCCGGACTGGAAGGGGGGGAAAGCGTCCGGACTGGAAGGGGGGGGGGAAGCGTCCGGACTGGAAGCGGGGGGGGGGAAGCGTCCGGACTGGAAGGGGGGGAAAGTGTCCGGACTGGAAGGGGGGGAAAGCGTCCGGACTGGAAGGGGGGGAAAGTGTCCGGACTGGAAGGGGGTGAAAGTGTCCGGACTGGAAGGGGGGGAAAGCGTCCGGACTGGAAGGGGGGGAAAGTGTCCGGACAGGAAGCGGTTAAGGGTTTCAGAAGCCAGGAGGCGGGGTGGGGTTTTTAGGGTCACGTGACCACCATTATTCGCTGTCACAGCAGTCACATGATCGGGAAAGGTCCCGATCGAAAGAGGAGATCGGGACCTTTCCGTGAGTACCGGACGTGTGTGCTGGGAGCGCACAGGGCGCTCGCTCTCAGCACATGTTTTTCTTAATTGCACGCAAATGTGCGGCCACTCGGTGTCAAGGCCCGGAGGCCGCACATTTGCGTTCGGCCGGCACCAAGAGGTTATTATTAAATATATCCCATGTACCATTGCTAATATTAAAGCGGAGCTCCACCCAAAACGGGAAGTTCCACTTTAAGGACTGCTCCCCCGCTCCCCATTAAGGATTGGCACCTTTGGGGGGCGGGTA